>NC_141609.1:12522758-12651594 GCF_047967505.1 Dipteris shenzhenensis | reverse complement strand
TGGAAGGGGGGGAGTGGGGAAAAGGGGGGAATGGGAGAGGGAAGTTTGAATTTTAGAGCGGCAAGTTTGAATTCCTTAAGGGAAGTCCCTCTCCCTCTCCCTTGCATTGCGTTGCGCTCCTTCTCCCTCTCTCTTTCCCTCTCTCTCATGTTGCACACCTCTTCCCCTTCCGCTTCCCTTCCCCCTCTCCCTCTCCCTCTCCCTCTCCTTTCTCCTCCCTTCTCTCCCTCTGTCTTTCTCCCCCGATCTCTCCTCCCTCCCTCCCTCTCTCTCTCTCTCTCTCTCTCTCTCTCTTTCTCATCTCCTCTCTCCCTCCCTTTCTTCAATAGTGTGCGGTGGCAACACACACACACACACACCGAGAGAGAGAGTTGTGTTGTCATGACAGTGCGGCGGCGGCGAGTGATGATTTAAAAAAAAACCAAAAAAAATTGCCGCTGCTATGCTGTTGTGGTAGTGCGAATCTCTCTCTCTCTCTCTCTCTCCTTCCCTCGCCCTTCCCTTACCTTCATTCCTTCCCCTCTTCTTTCCTCTCTTTCCCTCTCCATTCTCTTCCCTTCCTCCTCGTCACCCATCTATCTAACTAAATTTATTTTTGAAAAATTATTACTCCCTCCTCTACTCTTCCCTTCCTCTCTACCTCTCCCTTCCTCTCTCCCTCTTCCTTCTACTCTTGCTCCCATTGTGGTCTCCTCCCTTCCTCCCTCTCCCTCTCCCTCTCCCTCGCGTTGTGCTCCGTTCCCCCTCTCCCTCTTCCTTCCTTTTCTCCTCCCTTCTTTCCCTCTCTCTTCCCATTCTCCTCCCTTCTCTCTCTCTCTCTTCCCTTCTCCTCTCCTTCCTCCCTCCCTTGTCCAAGAGATCGACAGCGTGGAGGCAGCAATAAAAATAAAATAAAATAAAACAAAACAAAATAAAATGAAGATTTTTTTAAATTTCTTTTAAAAATAAATTCCCTCTTTCCCCCTCCATTAAGATACGTCATTTGAAGGTGTTTGCTTAAAAAATCTTTGTAACTATTACAAAGTGTTTATTGGCACCATTATAAAGTTCTTTGAGATTATACCATTTTTGCTTTTTGAAACTCTAAATGGTGTTTATTGGCACTGTTATTAACTCTTGGAGATTTTAGAGTTTCAAAACTCTGAAAGGTGTTTATTAACACCATTACTAAGTCTTGGAGATTTTAGAGGACTCTCATGGTAAATTAATCTTATGTGTGGACCTTATATACATATACATACGTATGTGCATACGTACGTATGTATGTACATATGTACGCACACGCGCACACATATATAGTTTAATCATGGATTTAAATGATTTTTATTTATTAAAGTTATTAAAAACTTAAACTTTTGAATGAAGATTCTTTAAAATGAAAAATTATACTAGGATTTCTACAATATAGAGTAATGTAAGAATTACATTTCTTAGTTTTTGCATTATTAGTACAATATGATAGTGTAAGTAAATAAACTCTTTATTTCAAAAGGGTAGTTTCATCTTTTGGTTTTGGAAGGATATTTTCATAAAGTAGATTTTTTCCAATAGAAATTTAAGTATAAAAATGAATCGGGACCATGCACCAATCTATGTAAGAAGTTACATTAATTTTCATAATTTTAGTTTTATTTGCTATTGTTTCTTATCTTTTGGTATAGCTTATCTTTGTTACATTTTTATAACTTTGATTTTATTTCCTTCAAAACACTCTTAAAAATTCCTTGTCTTTATGTTTTTATTTGTGTTTTGAAGCGTGCGTTTTTCCTTAAATTTGATCCATAAACTAGTCCAAAAGTATCTATTAAAATGAATTTGTACATTGACAAGTCCAAAATTAATGAAATAAGTGTTTGGTCTTGGTGACTTGTGGCATTTCAGATAGCTTGCCCAATGTGGGCAGCATAAGCGAGGAAGCTGTAGGTCATGCATTAGAGGGAAGCAGCATAGGGAGGCCTTTCTGAAGTAGGTTGAGAGGTCGAGGTACAATTTCTCTCAAATTAACGAGCTTCAAAACCTCTATAGATGGTTCACACAAATCTTTGTGGGCCTATGCAGATCCGGACTCCAAAAGAAGCTCTCTATTTTATGCTGCTAGTTGATGATTCTTGTAGATTTGAAGGATGAGTGATGAAACGAGAAGACAAAGAAAACTTGAGAGTAAGGAAGCTTGAGAAAAGGAGGTGAATGCACAAGAAGCCGACAAAGAAAGGCTTAAAAACTGTGTATCATTGTGGCCAAGAGGCTGAGTTATAAAGACTTACGGAAACGGTAACAAACTAACTCAGCCGTTTGTAATATAGCATGCATGAGTAGTTTGAATTTGATAATTCACATAGGACTAAGCTAATACAATGCAGTTACATTAATATTCCATGACCCCCCCTTAACTCCAAACTATTATAAGAGGGAACTACTCAAAAATGTTAAGAGATAATGGGTGCAGGGAATGTATTCCGAGTGCACTACAACAACTTCAATATGCAAGGGAGGGGCTTGGTAAGTACATCAACTGCCATTTGAAGTGTGGAGATGTATTCCACTTGAAGTATGCCACTCTCTACCTTGTCCTTTATGAAGTGGAACCGAAGATCAATGTGCTTAAGGCGTTCTGGTTGACTGTTGTTTTTGGAGATTGCAATTGTTGGCTGATTATTTGGGCACCCAATACCTTTAAACAAGCCTCAAAGCCAGGTTGATTCAGTAGCTGCACTTGCAATAGCAACATATTCAGCTTCGATTGTGGACAAGGTGACTGTGGCGCTTGCTTCTTATTTTTTGTGCCAGAGAATAGGGCGCCCTGCAAATAGAAATGCATAGCCAGTCATGGATCTTCATGTATCCGGATCAGTTCCCCAATCTAAATCACACCAGCCATGTAGGAGTGTAGCATGAGCAAAGTTGTATTGAATACCTACATCGGGTGTGGCAACTTGATAGGCAAAAATTCACTTGATAGCTTGCCAATGTAGAGGGCTAGAATTTTTAAAGGCACTAGAACTTGGGATGTTGAGAAGTGAGGTCAGGCCTTGTGCAAGTAACCAGATACCGCAGAGCTCTCACAGCTTGTCGATAAGGTATGGGAACTATTTCTTGTATTTCAGCTGGGGTAGGTGGTGCTCAATTGGTGACATAGCCTTTCTCAACTGCCCACCAACATCCATTGGAGTTGGTATCAGACGCAATTCCTACATATTGAACCTGTGCAATATATCACAAACATATTTCCCTTGATATAATTTGATGTTACCTGATTGTGGATCCCATAGGATTTGTATTCCAAGACAGTACTGGGCTGGGCCTTGATCTGGTCATCTGAAACTCAAGAGAGAGATGGAGCTTAACTTGGGCCACCAAATCAATGTTGTTGCAGGCAATTAATAAATCATCAACATATAGTTCTAGTTCTTGTGTTGAACAGGCGATAGGATTTTATGCCATGTGGGTGCCCTTAGTCGATGAAGGCATAGTGTTGTGACTTCGGGTTGAATTCTTGACTCCTATCATCTAGGACTTGTGCATACATCTAAGAGTCAACTTCAAGAAAACCCCCTATTTAACATCCAGGTAGGATGATAAAACACTCCTCTTTAAGCTTATAAGATACCACCAAAAGTCTCCTTTATCACCCCCTTTCCTTAAATCAGCTTTCTTTATCAAGCATTTAGATTACCCAATGAGCAAATTTAGGTTACATTCCCTATGACTATTTAGAGCCATACACAAAACCAAACTTGTTTGGACTAGTTATCCAGGGTAGCATATACTTCCAAACATTGTCTATGGGACTATAAACAAGCGAGGTTTATTCAGAAGGGGATTGCTAGTATTTTGAGCATTTTTTGTCCCCTCTCCATTTTTCATGACCTGAGGTTCTATGGTTTGGCTCGCTCTTCGCATAGGTGCTGAAGTGTCGGCTGACAGTTAGTCCACAGCTCGTGTGGAGTTGCATGGTGAAGACGTGCCTGTCTAGAAATATTTTGTAGGTATGCCATAGTTGCGATAGCTTCACCCCAGAACTGGGTTGGAAGAGCTGATCCGAACATCATGGATCTGACAACTTTGACTATAGTGCAATTCTTTCACTTGGCCACTCCGTTCTGCTGCTACTGAGGTGTATACAGGGTTGTGTATTGATGAACAATACCATGTTGAGCACAGTAGTCATGAAATGCACCGGAATAGTATTCCCCCCATTATTCGTGCGTAAGATCTAGAGGCTATGGCCGGTCTATCATTCTACCTCCAAGTGATACTGCTTGAAATACTCAAGAACTTGATGCTTGTGATGAAGCAACCAAACTTTTGCAAGAGAAGGTGGAAAGGAGAGCTAGAGAGGTTGCAACCCAAGGCTGAGGCTCGAGGCCTTTATGCTTGACTTCTAGCTTATCAATGAGCTAGTGGTTATTACCCATGCTATCCCTACACTACTACCATGCTATCCTAAAATTTGTTGCAAAATCCTATACTAAAATAGTGCCCTTTAGATTTTTTATCATTTTGTTAACCGTCAGATTTCATCCCATGCTTTCTTTTAGTATATCCCAACAACCACCGCATTGGTTTCCCATAACGAGTCCATTCATCTTGTAATAATAGAAGCAAACCACTGCACTGGTGGATCCTAGTACAACCAACCACTGCACTGGCGATAACTTATCCTGCAATAATCTTGCACTACTACCGTGCTATCCCTACACTACTGTAGTGCTATCCTAAAATTTGTTGCACAGTGCTGGTGCCCTTTAGACTAGTTATAGTTAATCATCATATTTCAACCACTGGGCTACTTAAAACATTTAAGTACTAACATGGAAGTAGTTTGATACAAAATTAGGTATTACGAGCACCATGAGAATATACACAAGTTCAAGAAATGTTTGCAAGATTTTTATTATTTCAAAACAACACGACATTTTGCATTAGGGCTAAGTTGCTACAATTACTTTAAGCAAGTTAAAATAGCTTCGTGTTACATATCGCAATTTGCTTAACTTCTAGCTTATCAATGAGATAGGAGTTGTGGGGCATTGGGATAAAGTTACAATGCATCTCCTTTCTACAATTTTTCCATTGTAATTATGTCGACCTTTATGCTTGGCTTTTGGGTCAACAAAGAGCTATGAGTTGTGGGGCATCAGGGATAAGATACAATCCCTTGGAGTATTTAAAATATCTCTATCTTACATAATGTAATCTTTCCATGCAAATTTTGGCTTGGCTTTTATGCTTGGCTTCTAGCTTATCAATGAGCTAGGGGTTATAGGGCATAAAGGCCAAGTTGCAATCTCTTCAAGATCTAATCTTTGGTAGAGAAAACATTTTCCTTTATGAATTTAATCTTATAAGGAAGAAATATTTTTGATGGAAGGATAACAAAACATGATGTACATGATGCAATCAATTCATAAGTTACTACAATCTTTCCATGATGTATATTTTCTACTTCCTACAATCTGTCCATGGGGGTTATAGCTTGGCTTTTATGCTTGAATTTTGGCTCAACATTGAACTAATAGTTGAGGGACATCAGGGCCAAGTTGTAATACCATTAAGTAATCATTAATAACAATAAGAAAGATATTTGCTAAACATACAGATAGTGAAAATTTAGGTTTAGGATTGAAAGATTGAGTTTCTTGATTGCTTGAAATATCTTGTATCAGTATTCAATTGTTAATCTATTTTTATTAAACATATATCCCAATGTATAAAAGTATTTCTGATGAGGTGTTTCATAACTATAGCGATGTCATACAGTTGATCCATTAAAATGCAATGCCAATTCCCAAAAAATTAGAATGAGAGAAAACACTTACTCTATAACACTTATACAGCAGAGTATAGCTCAACCTTTATGCCTGACTTTTGGTTCAATAATGAGCTATGAGTTGTGGGGCAGCAGGGCCAAAGCTACAATCCCTTCAAGCATTTAAAATATATTTGCCTTATGTAACGTAATCTTTCCATGGGGTTTATGGCTTGGCTTTTATGCTTAACTTCTAGCTCATCAAATGAGCCAGGGGTTACATGGTATTAGGGCCAAGTTGCAATCACTTCAAACAAGTTATCTTTGTTTTACATATTGCAATTTATTTGGGATTATTACTCGGTGTTTATGCTTGACTTCTAGCTTATTAGAGTGAGCTCGAAGTTGTGGGGCATTAGGGTAAAGTTGCAATCCTTCTACTTGCCATAATCATTCCATATGGATTATGGATTCATCTCTATAACATGGATTAGAATGAGAGGAATCATAGGAAATAATCTCTCTACATTATTTAAAAAAAAGTTGTATCTTTACGCTACCCTTATATGTAGAATCCCACAAACTCTTGAACTACTTTATTTTAGGAGTTATTTGAGTAGCAATGACCTTTGAGTTGTAGGCATTAGTGGGAAGCTATAATCGCTTGAATTGTGAGGCATCATGATTAAGCTAGGAGCATCTACAGAAATGTTGTTTCAAGTCATTTTTCTTATAATTCTAAAAATTAAATGATTGAATGAATGGCTAATTATGGTATTCTTGCTATATATTATAGCTTGCTATTAGTAAGATATCATGGCTCCTGAGACACGAGGACGTAAAAGTGATGATAGTAGAAGCTCAGTAGAAGATATGTTACTGTGTTATTTGCATCCAAATGTAAGTGCAAAATTTGTCAAGGTATATTTCATGGCTTGGAACTAGCATGCAAGCACAAATTCTTGGTCAAACAAGAGGAAATATTAGAAAATGTGATGGTCCTAATGTCCAATCATCCATTGTTTCTCTTACTAGGGAAAGGCCTTCCTTGCAATTGGAGAGAATGCAACATGTTAATCCATCCAACATTCCTTCAGTGTCACAAGGTCAACAAAATGAGGAGGTATTTACAATTTCAAGGAGGTAGGGGCCATCCGTTTTTTCTACTCATGAAACTAAAGATCCATCCTCCAATAACCTCATGGCTACACCAAAACTTACATCAAACTTACATCATGTCAGCCATGTGTTGGATCTTGAATGGTGGGAGTATAGTCTAGAGAGAGTTGAGGAGACAATGCATGGTTGGATTAATACATTGAAAAGTTTTATATGAATTTGATGCTGACTTTAATCAATGCTCTCTTGAGCTTCTAAAGTATCACAACAAAGAAGGACTATTTGCAGATGAAAGCGTACATGAACAAGTGAAGTTTCTTTCAGGATGGAAATGGTGGGCACAATGGGGAGGGTTCAACACCTCTCCTACAAGTAGTAGTTGTGAAAGTATTAGCTCAAACTACTTCTAATTCTTCAAGTGAGAGGAGTTGGAGTCATTATAAATATGTACACAGTGTGACTCACAATAGGATCCTATCAGCACATGCAGAAAAGCTAGTATATATTTATGCTAATAGTAGGTTGCTTGCTCAAATAACTGGGGAGAACTACAGAGAGGCTATCCCACAATGGATGAATGAAGAAGAGTTAAATGCTAATAAATTAGCAAGAGAATAAGAAGAAGAAGAGGAAGAAGATGGTGATGAAGAGTATAGAATGTAGTTCAAGTAGCTGAGGGAGAAGACGTGGAAGAAAATTCACATAATAGAATTAGTTCGCTACTTGGCAATGCCATTTAAAATTTGTAATGTTTTTTTTTGGGATGTTACGATGTAATTTTCTATATTGGAGTGAATTGAAATTTCTATTTTCAACTCAGAGAATAAGCTCAGTGATATTGTATATGATTAGCTCTTTCTACATGATTATATGCTTGTAGTATAGGATGTCTAATTACTTATTTGATTCTTAAATCATGATTTATTTCTTACTTGTTATGCAAATTTAATTTGAGAAATCACTCCACCTTGTGCAAATGGCATCAAATGGCAATATATGTGTAGAATAAATGAATGTGAGACAAAGGCTTGGACAAGCAGACAAGGAAAATGAATACGCATATTGCATATGGTGACACTGAGGGAAATTGGGTCACTAAATCAGTTACAAATGGAAGAAAGAATAAACATCTCAGCAAACTTGCATCTCTTGCAAGATAAAATTAATAGCTATAACCCAAGGAGAATTCATAGATGAGGATTTAAAAGAACTTCAAGAAAAGCTTGATTGGAAGAATCAAGTCCTGAATTGGATTGAAAGCTTTATAGGATGAAACATCAACACAAATGAGGAATCATCAATGGTGTTAAAGAACTCGATAAATCTTTTTTACTTATATTTGTGGGATGCATTATGGAAGAATATGAAAGCAAAAACAAAGGTAGGTAAGAAAAGATTATTGAACATTGATGCAACACTTGCAAAAGCCAGGAATCCGATGGCTTATTCTAAGTCTCAAAGAATAATTGATAGCATTGGAGATGAGGAACATAGCCTAAAGCAGAAGTCACAGACATCTTATTTTCACTTTGAGAATTGCCATATAATGGTATTTGTGAGAGAAAAGGAGATGATAAAGGGAGATAACCTTGGTGAGGGAGTATATGGGAATGCTTATAAATTCAAAATCATAGGAAATCCATGGCTTTTGGATTTTACTTGCTATGCAGAAAAACAATTCAAGAGTCAACCAACAAGGCAAGCTAGTGAAGCAAGATGAGAACAATTGATGCAAATTATGCATCCTATTCTTGTCTGTGTGATTGCACCTACTTGTGTAAGACATTTTTGGAATATTACAACATTCTTTAATGGAGGAATATTACACCAATTCATGCTTAAACTTTCATTCAGCAAGGGGAGTTACACTAGATACATCCATAGAAAAGGAAATAAAAAAAACAAAGTTCGTAAGGTTTTAAAGGAAGCTTCCTGAATTGGAGATTGCACCAAAGGACCTTGAGCAAATTTGCAATTTTGGTAAGGCTTTACCAATCTTCTTGCATGCCCTTGTACAAGGAATGCACACACTACATGTTGGATGCATACTGATTTGCATGCAAACAACATCATCCTTGACTTCACTTCTAGTGGGGACTCTAGAATAGGCATCACAAACTGGGGAAGGAAACTTGATGTCAGAGAGGATAGAGTGGCATTCTATGTAATGATAAAGAGTGAAAAAGAGAGTGATGACAATTTTCAAGCTTGAGTTGCAATAGAAGTACAACAGAGGTGTGGAATGAAGTGGATAGCCCTAAAACTATCTAATCCATTCAAAAGTGTATGCTATTCTTGAGCAATGGATGTCTATGTATTAGGTTGGATTCTAAAAGAGATGTGTCTCTTTTATGAGGATTCTAGATACCTTCTTGAGAAGGTGTCTAGACTTCCAGATATCCAGCTTATAAAGAAGGTCAAAGAATGGATTATAGACAATGTGATGAATGGAGATCCACGTCTTTGTTACTATTTAGAACAAGTGGAAACTTCTTTGTAGGTCTTGGTTTTAAAGGGTTTCTTGCCATGCATCCTCGACATGCAATGGATCCTGCAATCGTTTTGGGAGCAACTACTTGTAACTATGTTATCATATGTGATATTATAGATCTTTGGTATTTTCCCATTTTGGTTGGATTGACATGTTAATTGAGTTTTTGAAATATCATCTTCTTTATAAAAAATCATAGGGCAAATAGTATTACGCTTCAATTAGGAAGAATATTTTTATCATAAAATATTTCTTATAATTCTAAGTTTCATTAACTTTCCCTTGTTCATGTATCTATTTCTTGGGCATCTTTAAAATTGTGTATCTATACCTTGAATATCAATAACTACGTATGAATTGATAATCATGTTAAAATCTTGTTGATTTTTGCAGGGCATTAGTCATGGCAAGTTCGTTTAGCTAGGTAGGAGAAAATTATAGCATACACGATGGTACAAATGCTCCTGTCCTATTGCGAATCTGTATACTCACAACACTTGATATGGATGTGGAAAGTGTTTTCGCAAGGGAAATTCCTTTTTCCAACCCAAATGGTCTCATGAAATGGATAGAAGGTTTTTGTTGCCCCCAAGGGTGTTGTCCAACAACTTTGGACAAAGGGTTGCACTGGACATGCACATTGGGCTATAAAAGACTGCACACATGCATTGATACGAAAGCATGCTACTGAGATTGTTACTTCAATATTTCGTGGAAGAATGGCTCATTTGGGTTGCATTTCAATGTTCTTTGCATAGCAATTGTATGCAAAGTTTGAGATAGGATAGGAGGTAGGCTTCTCTAGTAAGGCTCCTTATAAGCATTAAAGACGTGTCTCAAATCCAGCTCATCAAGGGGAGGTGAGTTTGAAAATTTAAGTCAATTTCGATGTTTTATTTTATTTCTAAAATACAACAACACTTACATGTCCTTCTATCTTGTTGCACGATGCACTCCATGAAGTGACTAGTGAAGCTGAAAAAAAGGATTGAGTACATCAAGAAATGATTGCGCAATTAAATGATGAGATTGCAAATTTTCAAAAGCAAAACTTATGCTTGCAAGAAGAAATTTAAACATTAAAAGTAACAGAGAGTACATATTTTCAAGTACAAAGATTGGAAATACAATTAAAAGAGCAAATACTCATAGCTCAATGCTTTTCACTGCTGCTCAAGATGTGAGGCTTGCATTACAACACTTGATAATGGGGGTCATGCTTTTGATTTTGATCATGACATGGTGGGACTAGTAGTAAGAAGACAATCAACTCTTCCAATTGCACTGGTGATCAATCGAGATGGTCCTATATGTCCAATATGCCATGATCCTTTTGATAGTAGTACTAGTTTGGTACACAATTTCATGTGAGCATAGCTATCATTTGGTATGCTTGTTGGCAAATTCTTTGAAGGCAAGAAAAACATGTGTCTTATGCAATACACATATATCAAAGGATTTGTATGATGTGTTGGGTATATTTGAGACTTATAATTCAGATCCCCAAATTAGAGACATTTAAACAGTCTGTCCTGTGGATCACAATTTCATACTTGAATTTGTGGATGGTGTGAGCATGGGTTATATCTCTCCTTGAGATTTCAATAAATCAAATCTATTATCTAACATTATACAGCTTATATGACAATATTATTTCCTTTATAATGTGGTTTTGTAATCGCTTGTAGCAAAATTCAGTCTTGCGATTGCCATAAATTCCATGAGGAGAATTTGTGTCCCTCAATGCAATATGGAAATCCATGAAAGAAAAAGAAAGTGTCATTTCAAAAATATTGTTAGACATTCTCTCTCTCTCTCTCTCTCTCTCTCTCTCTCTCTCTTTCACATGCATGCATACACACACATACACACACACAATCAAAATATTTTTTGATTTATACCAATAAAATTTGAAACCAAATGCAAAATAAAGTTGAAAATAAAAAGAGACTTTACAAAGACATGCCACAATGTAGCAATATTATTTATATTCTTCTCACATAATGTGAACTCTAAAACAAATTCTATTTGCATGCACACTCAATACTCAAATCTTGCTAAAATTTGAAAATGTTGATTATTTATTATTTAATTGCATATGAGATATCAGGACACCTTTCAATTCAAATTGAATTACCTTATGGTATGCCAAAAGGTCCCTTATGGTATCCCAAAAGTCGATTGGGGGACCCTTAAAAGTCTATTATGGTATCCTAAAAAGTCTCGGATCTTAAAAGTTTCTTATGAGACCCCAAAAAGTCCCTTGTGTTACCTCTAAAAGTACCCTATAGTACCTAAAATATTCCCTTGTAGTACCCTAAAAAATCCATTATGTTACTCCAAAAGTCCCTTGTGGTACCCCAAAAGTTATCTTATAGTACCCAGAAAGCCCCATGTGGCAACCTACAAATTACCTCTTGGTACCTCCTCAATGTATATGATTGTACCTTTTGAAGTATCTTATAGAGTCAAAAAGTCCCAACATACCATCCAAGGTACATTGTAGATTACCCCAAAAAGTCCCTTGTGCTACCAATAAACGTTCCTTATGGTACCTTAATAATTCCTTATGGTATCTCAAAAATTCCCTCACTGTACCCTAGATAATGCCTTATGATACCCTAAAAAGTCCCTTGTGGTACCCTAAACGTTCCCTTGTGGTATCCCAAAAAGTCCCCTATGGTAATCTATAAATAACCTCTTGGTACCTCTTCAAGGTACTAGATTGTACCTATAGAATCAAAGTACCCCAACATACCATCCAAAGTACAATGTAGAAGTCAAAGTACCCGAAGGTACGTTGAACTAAAAGTACCATATTGTACCTTTGAAGTACCTTATGAAACGGTCTGGGCATGTCCGTCGCATTCTTTGAAGGAAAGGATGGTCATAATGGGTTGAAGATATGTAGAGGTGTTCCCATGCGTGTTGAGTTTCTAGTTGATACATTGATGAGTGAGAAAGCGGGTGTTTCAGAGGAACCCAAGGTTGAGGGGGCGAACAAGGTCGACTGCATTGAGGGGCAGAATGAATCTAGTTTCTAACAAGTGAGTACAAGTACTCGTGAGCACTACCTTCAAGTTGGTTCTGTCAAAGGAAAACAATTGTCAAGATGAATAAATGATTAATTTGCAACACATGTGATGGAAGCAGTGTATAGGAAAGTTTGAATGATTTGCAAACTCCATGTGTGTGTGTGTGTGTGTGTGTGAGAGAGAGAGAGAGACAGAGAGAGAGAGAGTTCTTAAAAAAAGAAAGTGTGTTAGAAAGAACCAAAATAGAAAGAGCCACGTGGCGACAGTGTGTGGGACACTTTTTTAGAGCGCTGCCTTAACAAAGAGAAGTGTGTGGAAGCTGGCCAGGCTATAGGTTGTAAGGTCCAAGGCGATTTTACCTCTTTGTCGGAGTCTGAAGTTAATGCATTCTTAAGCAAGATCTTGAATGGAGGGGAAGGGAAGCCGAGAAGAAGGGATGGTTAGAGAATGGTAGGCAGCACTCGGTTGTTTGTGAGATGCCGCTAGAGGTATTCAACCCAGAATCTGAACGACTAGTCAGGGGTGGAGTTTATATTTTCTTTACGGGTAGGGTTCCATCTTTAAAAGAGTAGTCATCTCGTGATGGTTGGTCGGGAAATCTTTCATATTTCAAGGGGCTATGGTCCTAGTGGTGCCATGGAGCCTTCTTTCAGCGTGGAGGAGTTTTCGTTTCATGAGTGGCCGGTTTGGGTGGATTTTCTGGGGCTTCCTTCATGGTTGTGTAATGCGGTTGAGAGGGTGGGTTCCGCTTTGGGAGGGGTTCTATTGGTTCCGCCTATGTCAAAGAAGGGTACGGGGCTCCGAAAAGCGTGGATTATATGGGATCGAAGCGTGGAAGTACCAAACGTTGTCAAGATTGCCTTCCCGAATGGTGATGTTCTGTGGCAAAGGTCGCGTTTTGGCCCTTTTTCAGATGCATGTTACCTATGTAAAAAATATAGTTATTTTGCTAAGGATTTCCCTGTCAAGCAAGAGAATAATCGTTTGGCCAGAGGTCCAGTTGATGGATATGAGCGGGAACCGTTGGTGCGTCAGGCGCAGCAAAGGCCGACCGGTGTACAGGCCAAGGATGCCCGTAAGGTACTGTGAATTCCTTACCGAAAGATTATGAGTATCCTTCGAAGGTGGAGGGTTTGTTTCACGATGACAGGAAGATAGTTGATCATAGGGAGTTGCAGACTCAGTCGTGCAAGGCCGGTCCTTCAAGGTTTATCAATCCATGGAAGTTTGTTACTAGAAGAGGGAGAGTGGTTAATATATTCAATGGCCAGCCATTCCCAAAACTAACGAACAAAGATCAGACGTCTAGGAATGCTGGGAACTCTGTGCAGATGTAGAGCGGGTATGCTCTTCGTCAAGAGATTCATGGTATTGTGGGTAACGCAATTTTGGTGGATGGTAAGCTGGAGTCTTTTGTTGCTCATAGTGAGGATCTACGAAAATATTCTGAATGGGTTTTGCTTTTGAGATTGCCATTCAAGGCCATCCTTGCAAGGCGGGTGGATCTTGTGAGACATTGGGAGGTGCTTGGGCCAATGAGCCTCTTGATGTGTATGCCTCAGTGGTTGAGTCTTAGTCAATAGAATAGGAAATGATGTAAATGCTCATAAGAGGATGTTGGAGAACAAGGTGCCTAATAGGGGTCCGGTTCCTTAAGAGCAAAGATCATCCACTGCAAGGTGAAAATGTAAGAGCATCGCATGAATGGAAATAGAGAAAGAATGTAATTTTTCCAAAAAAAGAGAGAAAAATATATAACTTTGGTGGAAAACTCGCGTAAGTCCATGCCTAAGAGAATTAAAGATGTTGCAAGAAGTGCTCCTGGGGATAAAGAAAATCATTTTCATTTCCTTCGAGATGTAGTCAAAGCCCTTGCTCACTAACGGTTTGGTTTGCCAATCGGCCTCAGTGAAGGTGATTTCATGGAATTCGAGAGGCCGTTGTGGGAAGAATAAACAACATAGATGTTTGGTTGTGGTTAGATGTAGGAAACCAGAGGTGTTGCTGCTCCAAGAATGAAAGTGTGGAGATCAAGATGATCTCTGGTTTTCTTTTTGGAAACGTGGGTGTCAAGTGATCACTAATTGACTGATTAGGCAGCGCGCATAGACTCCAATGCAGAGCCAACGTGCGCCTCCGCGCGTGCGCCTCCGCGACGGAATCAAAATCTTTGACGGAATTTCCAGTAGATTCCGGTCCTCCAGAAATCGACACGTGGCATCTATCCTATCACAAGGGTCACCACAAGGTGTGGTCAATCAACTGACACGTGGAACTCTATCCTCCACGTGGCATCTTATTTGCCATGTCAGCAGTCCACACCATCGAGTGCCACATCACCATCGACTGCCATGTCAGCTGCCACGTGATCAGTGCCACGTCACTAGCACCACGTCAGCTGACACATCACCATTACCATGTCATCACCGAGTGACACGTCAGCATTGCCACGCCAACACCGACAGCCACATCAGTAGGCCACGTCACCTGTGCCATGTCATCATTGACACATCATCAGCCATGTCATCCTACCACGTCATCAGTGACACGTCATCATCGATTGCCATGTCATCAGGCCACATCATCACCAATTTCCACGTCATCATCGATTGCCACGTCATCATTACCACGTCATTAGTGCCACGTCACCTTGCTGACATCATGTGTGCCACCTCAGCACTGCCACCTCAGCAATCCAGTCAGCACTGACCCTCTGCAGGCACAGTCCCTTGCCAGGCACACTGTGCACACACTGCATGTGCACACTCCTACCACCTTAGCACAGAGCTTCACTGGCACACCTCTTGCTAGGCATAGTGCCACATCATCACTGCATGTGACTCACAGTGACACATCATCATTGAGCACATTTGCACTCCTTTTGCCCCTCCACCTAGATCAAGTCATATCTCTTGATCCAGGAAGAATTTGAGGGCGCTCCAAAAAGAAAAGTCGCCCGTTTTTTCGTGCTCTACGCGCTCGTCACATCACGCGCACATTTCGACGCAAGTTACACTCACATTTGAGCCTCGCCAACAAAACCACTTCCTTCACACACATTTGCCTCTCCATCGACGCATCTGACCCAGCACTTAAAAAGAACAAAAGAAAAGGAATTATTTGCTGTTCTTTCATCGATCGACGATTGGTTTAGATCTAGATCAGAGTAGACTAGATCGCCATAGAGGGGACGCTTTGAATTTCCCCAAGTTGCCAATCTAAGCCATGCCCGAAATTCCCGACTAGTACCTACTCGGAGTCAGTCCATACGCTCACATCCGATTTCACATCATTACATTACCTGAAACCTTACATTCATAAGTTCAGTGAGCAGACTTCAGAGTTCAGAGGCATTGCAGATTGATTCAGTGGGCAGATAGCACTTGATTTCACACACACATGCCACCATTGTAAAGCCTATTCGGCTATCTCACGGCATCGTGCACATCATTTCAGCCTTGTAAAGCCTCTTGGCTATTCCCGGCATCATTGCCACAAGCCTTGTAACAGAGATCAGATCTTATATACTGCAGTTCTATCTTCACCGACGGTACAGAGATTTCACTTGGCATCTTCAGTGTATTTACAGTTGATTCATACAGAGTTTTTCAGGACACTTTTTGAGTACATTTTTTGCACCATGTCGACTAGCAACCTCAATCTGGAGGCATCTGCTAAGTTAGACAACTCCAATTACGGTACATGGAAATACCGAATGGAGACCATTCTTGTGCTTCAGGACAAATGGGAGTATGTCGATGGGTCTACACCTAGACCATTGGCCGATCCAGCCACCAGTAGCTCTACTCCATTTGTTGTCACAGCACCAGCAATGGGATCTACAACGGGATCTACATCTACACAAACAGTTTCTGCACCAGTAGTAGATCCTGCCATTGCCCAAGCTCAAGCAGAATGGGATAAGAAAGACAAGTATGCCTATCACCTGATCAAGCAGAATGTGCAAGATGTCATGCTAGGACAGCTCAACACAGTCAAGACATCAAAAGAAGCATGGGATATGTTCGCAGCTCTCTACGAGTCCAAGAACACATCCATGATTCTCACCCTGAGAAACCAGATCAACCAGAGTTTCCGCAACAGCAGTGAAACCGGTCATGCTTATGTACTCCGCATCAAAGACTACAACAATCAACTTGCAGCAGCAGGAGAGACTATGAATCTTGCAGAAATGGTTCAAGTAATCCTAAATGGACTAGGAGAAGGATACGAGAATCTAGTCCAGAGTATTGCCATCCAACGGTAAATTCCAACATTGGAAGAACTTCAGTCAGTTCTACTTGGTGAAGAACTCAGGACTCAGGCCATTCAAGCACGTAAAGGTCATTCTAATGATCAGGCATTCACAGCTTCAGATAGAAGCAGAGGCAAAGGCAGAAATAGAGGTAGATCATATCAGAAAAGTGGTCATCATCAACAAAATCAAAGTCAGAATCAGCATCAGCATCATCCTCAGCAACATCAAAATCAGCAAAGAGGAAATCATTCCAATCGAGGAAGATTCCAAGGACGAGGGAATGTATCCACCAATGTGTCAAACATTCAGTGCAACTACTGTCACAAGTTTGGACACTATGAAAGAGATTGCCGCAAGAAGCAGTACGACCAAGGCGGTCAATCCGAGGGAATTCTCGAGGAAGAGGAAATCATCATGGTGGACATTCTAGTCACAGTCATTTTGAAAATGAACATGGAAATATGTTTCTTGCAAGTGAGGAATTGCATCAGACTAATACAATGCACCTAGACACTGATTTCAATCCCAAAGAGGATTACAGTTATCAAGTCGACCAAGTGGAACAGGATCCTTGGTACATCGACAGCGGTGCATCATTTCATATGACAAATCATCAAGAATGGTTCACAGAAATGAAGCCATTAGAAGGACAGAAAAATGTCATCTACACAGCAGACAATACACCAAATCCAGTTCAAGGGACAGGTGTTATCCCTATGAACAATTTCATTGGTACAAAAGGATTAGTCAAACATGTGCTCTATGTTCCGAAGCTCAGCAAGAACCTTTTGTCAGTAGGTCAAATGACGGAACACAACTACAAAGACATCTTCGACGGTGATGAATGCACTATCAGAGACAAATCCAAAAGAGGTCAGCTAGTAGCAAAAGGTGTTAAGGAAGGACGCTTATACAGGATGCTAGCTACAGTACCAGATAAGCATGCCATGTCAGCTCATATGCAACAGATTTTCTGCAAAATGGCACAAGAGATATGGTCATGTCAACTTCAAGTACTTGTTAGATCTCAGGAATCAGAATATGGCAATTGGGATTCTGAAGCTACAGTTTCTTGGAAAGGTTTGTGAAGCATGCTGCTTCGGCAAACAAAAGCGAACCAACTTTGTCAGAAGTACCTCTCGTGCACGAGGTATTCTTGATTTGATTCATACAGATGTATGGGGTTATGCCCAGACCCGCAGCATCAATGGTTCACTTTACTACTTGACCTTCATCGACGACTACAGCAGATATTGTTGGGTCTATTTTCCAAAAGAGAAATCTGAAGTGTTTTCCAGATTTCAAGAATTCAAAGCCATGGTAGAAAACCAGACAGGCAGAAAGATCAAGGTCATGAGATCAGACAGAGGAGGTGAATACATGTCTTCAGCATTCATGAACTTTTGCAAAAATCACGGCATTCGAAGACAATTCACATGTGCAGATACTCCTCAGCAGAATGCAAGAGCTGAAAGGAAGAATGGGACTTTAGTAGACAGTGCTAGAGCAATGCTTACTGAAAAGCATCTTCTGAGTTAGTATTGGGCAGAAGCAATAGCTACAGCTAACTATTTGCTTAATCGGCTTCCTACCGAACCGATACAAGGTATGACTCCTTATGAAGCATTCACTGGACACAAGCCACGCATTGGGCATCTCTGCATATTTGGTTGCATAGCATATGCCCACATACATGATGATCATCGCAGGAAATTGGATGCGAAGTCACGCAAATGCATCATGGTTGGCTATAGTGAAGAAAGCAAAGCATACAAATTGTATGATCCCATCAACCGCAAAGTCATTATCTCCAGAGATGTAATCTTTGATGAGGAATCAGAATGGAAAACCTCACCTACACAGGAGATAGAAGCACCGACTTCACAGTCATCTATAGAACAGGTTGATGAAGAAGAGCAAGAATTGCCAGCAACACCCCAAGCAGAGCCACAGCAGCTCAGACGGTCTACTAGGGAAAGCAGACCACTAGCCAGATTGACATATGCTCAGAAAGGCAAAGCAATTCATATGGAAACCACCAACTATGCTCTTATGACTACCATCATGGCTACAGAAGAGCCAGTGTACTTCGAAGATGCAGTAGACAAGCCGGAATGGCAAACTGCTATGAATGAAGAAATGGATGCTTTGTATAAAAATAACACTTGGGAATTATGCGACCTTCTGTTGAGATATCGAGCTCCACTCGCGATATGCCAGGGTGACCGTTGTGCATTCATGTCACCGACTTGTTAGCTACAGATGCGGTTGGTACACCGCCCACAAATAATAGCTGGATGACAGCTATCCTTATCTACACTAGTTCGTGGCTCAGTTAGTATGCCACCTTAGTTAGTTGAGTTTGGTTTGAGACCCACATATAGGGTTCTTCTATTTCTTTGTACTAGAGTTCTTTTGGCTTTCACAACTAAGAAGAGGAAAACTGTTTTCAGCCTCCACCTTTGTGTGTATTCCCCCATTGTGCATGTGAGAAAGCCGCAAGTGAGACTCCTTCCCTCTCTCCCACTATCTTCACATGGTATCAGAGCCTTGTTCGTGGTAAGGAGCTCAAGAAAGCAAACCAAGTTCGAAGTGTCCTGGTAAGAGGACTAGTGTTGCTTTCCTTTTTCGAGTTTGGGAGCAAATCTCTGCAGGTAGCACAACCGGAAGTGCAAGAGTGCACTGTCTCAGATTGAGACGCCCTTCGCGGTGTGGCGAGAGGGCATTATATGCTGCGAGGTCATTTCGGGGCCCGTTTTGGAGGCGGAAGTTCTCCGCAGGCACTCAGAAAAAGGCCCTGTTTTTGCTGTGCGACCACTGCTCGGCTAGTCGGTGAAAAGTTGCCGCAGAAATTGCATCGTATGCTTGTGTGCAGAGATATTGGGAGTTGCAGATTCATGCTTGTTTCCTGTTGATGCAAAATCGTCACTAGGAAGTGACAGTGTGGTGAAATACCACTTTCGTCAGCTTTGCACATCTGCCCGTGTGAGGCAAAAGCTGTGTTTTTTGCAGTGACAGAATATTTTGCAGTGTTCTGTAATGGCATCTGATTCTCTTTCACAGATTGTCACTGAAAAGCTTGACAAGAACAACTTCCAGGCATGGAAGTTTAGAATGACGAATTTCTTGATGGGAAAAGGCTATTGGGAGTTCATTACAGGAAATGAAGAAGAACCTGTTCTTCCTAATGTTCCCAATCATCAACAGGAAATGCAGGCATTCAAAGGATGGCATGAGAGAGCCAGGAAAGTTATGTACTGGCTGTCTATCAGTATTTCAGATTCAATGATTGTGCATATTCAAGATGCAAGTACGCCAAAGGTGGCATGGGATACTTTGGCTAAAATGTACAGCACAAATACGCAGGCCAGGAAAATGCAACTCAAGCAGGAGCTGCACAATGTGCAGAGAGAAAATATGAGCATCAATGACTACCACATGAAGGTGAAGAAAATTGCGGATGCACTTGCTTCCATTGGGTCGCCAGTGGATGATGACGATTTAGTTTCTGTGACCTTGAATGGTCTAGGAAAGGATTATGCACAGTTCCGGACATCCATTGCCATCCGTGAAAAATTTCCTGATTTTGAGGAGTTGATTGCTCTTCTAATTTCTGAAGAGCAGAGAAATGGGGGTGCATCTTCTTCAGTAGGAACTTCAAAAGAAACTGTCTTCTACTCAAATGCTGGCAGAGGTAGAGGCAGAGGTAGAGGTAGAGGCCGTGGTAGAAATCAAAATATGCAGCAAACGCAAGAAAACCAGTCCTATGTAGGAGGACGTGGTAACTCTAGAGGCAGGGGGAGCCAAAGAGGCCGTGGTGGATGGCAGAGAGGCCAAAATGCAAACAGCAATGTTGAATGCTACTATTGTGGCAAAATGGGTCATATGGCTAAGGACTGCTATAAAAAGCAGAATGACATTATGAATGGAAAATTGCAGCAAGGCAATTATGCATCCTCTAGTAGACAGGGTGATGACAGAAATGAGCATTTGTTTATGGTGCAGCATATGACAAATTCTGTGACAAGTGCAGAAGAAATCAATGATGTGTGGTATGTTGACTCAGGTGCGTCAAACCACATGACAAGTCATGCTGAATGGATGCAGGATGCAAGGAAAATGGAAAAACCAGGATTTGTGGAGACTGGTGATGATACTGCACATCCTATTGTGTAGATTGGCAAAATTCCTTTGTCTATGCAGGATGGGAAAAAGAAATACTTGTCTGATGTATTTCATGTCCCGAACATCACCAAGAACCTAGTTTCTGTTGGTCAGATGGTTGAGCAGGGCTTGCAGGTCAGATTCAATCCTTATGGATGTTTTGTTGAGGATATGAAAAATAATGGTCCCTTGATAGCAAAAGGAAAGAAGAAAGGCAGGATGTTTACGCTGGATGCGGACATGCCTGAATTGAGTGCAGCAATGTTTGCACATGGGACCGGTGTAGTTGCAGATATTGATATCTGGCATAAACGCATTGGTCATGTTAATGTACAGTGACTTAAATCAATGCAGGCCCAAAATATTGTTGTAGGATTGCCTAAATTCAAGGTTGCAGAAATGCACAAGGTTTGTGAAGCCTGTCAATTTGGGAAACAGGCAAGGAAACCTTTTCCTAGGCATGTTCAAGAGAGTAAAAAGCCATTGGAATTAATCCACTCTGATGTGTGGACTACTAAAGCTGCATCTATTGGAGGCTGTCACTATTTTGTCACATTTATCGATGACTTCAGCAGAAAACTTTGGGTGTATTTTTTGAAAAAGAAAAGTGAAGTGTTTGGGCACTTCAAAGCTTTCAAAGCTATGGTTGAAAAAGAAACAGGCCTAGAAATAAAATGCCTAAGGTCAGATGGAGGGGGAGAGTACCTCTCAAATGAGTTTGCAAGGTTCTTGCAGGAGCATGGTATAAAGCAGCAATATTCATGCAGTCATACCCCACAGCAAAATGGAATTGCAGAAAGGAAAAACAGGCATATTGGAGAGGTATCTCGGGCTATGCTAAATGAAAAAGATCTACCAGATTATTATTGGGCTGAAGCAGTTGCTACAACAGTTTATATAATGAACAGGACTCCCACTGCAGCAATACATGGCATGACGCCAGAGGAGATGTATACTGGTAGGAAACCAGATATTTCTCATTTGAAAATTTTTGGTTGCATTGCCTATGTCCATGTGCCAGATGAGTTGAGGTCCAAGTTGGATCCAAAAGCTGAGAAGTGCATCTTTATTGGTTATTCTCTGCAGCAGAAAGGGTATAGATGCTATAACCCTTCTACACGAAAGTTCACAGTGAGCAGAGATGTTGTTTTTGATGAGATGAGCAGCTGGTATAAACCAGTAAATGTAATGATTGATGTAGATGCACAAAATGGTAATGCTGCATAGAATTCACAGCAGCAATCACAAAATATTAGTGGACCTGGAGTGTCCTCTAGTAGTGGTTCACATACTTCGCCATGGACAGGCAGATTGAGATCAGGAGAATCTCCTCAAAGCAATGCAGAGAGTGGTATGCAGGTATCACGAAAAGGAAAAGAGAAGGTAGATCAGCCCATGTTTGATGTGAATGCAGGTCACTCTTATGTGGATGGTGAATCCAGTGGCTCAGAACAGAGCATTGATGATGAGTTGGGTATTCCTTCTGTTGTTACACCTGGAGTAAGGAAGACCAGGGATGTTTTGAGAGCACCTGGAAGTGAGCCTATTTTGCGCAGGTCTACCAGGGTTAGGTATCCTGTGGATAGACTGAAATATGATGGATTTACAGCCATTCACTATGCCTATATGGTCAAAGTGATACAGGAACCAGAACCCACTTCTTTTGAGCAAGCCATGGGAAATGAAAAATGGGAGAAAGCCATGGATGAAGAAATGGATGCCTTGGATGCTAATGCTACATGGGAATTGGTGCCTTTGCCTAAAGGCAAGAATGCAATTGGCTGTAAGTGGGTTTATAAGATCAAGCACAATGCAGATGGTTCTATGAATAGATACAAGGCAAGATTAGTTGTCAAGGGGTATGCACAGACATATGGCATTGATTATGAAGAAACTTTCAGCCCGGTTGCAAGGATGGCAACCATAAGAGCAGCCATTGCTATGGTTGCATCAAAGGGATTGTCTTTACATCAGATGGATGTAAAGAATGCCTTCTTGCATGGTGATTTGCAAGAAGAGGTCTTTATGGAGCAGCCAGCAGGTTATGTTCATGCTACTCATCCTAAGTTTGTTTGCAGGTTGAAGAAAGCCTTGTATGGCTTGAAGAAAGCACCTAGAGCATGGTCTGACAAGATAGGACAGTATCTTGTCACTATTGGCTTTTAGATTTCCAAGGCAGATTTCTCACTCTATGTGAGAAAAACAGAGAAAGGGATTATGCTGCTGGTCATTTATGTTGATGATTTGATCATCACAGGTGATAGTGATGAAGATATCCTTCATGTGAAAATGCTATTGAGGCAGAAGTTTGAGATGAAGGATTTGGGAGAGCTGCGTTATTTCTTGGGCATTGAGGTGATTAGATCACCAAGTGGGATACAGCTCTTGCAGAGGCAGTATGGATTGGACATGCTGTCCAAATATGGGATGACAGGCTGTAAGCCTATTTCAGTTCCTTTGGAGCAGAATGTGAAGCTAAGCACAGATGCAGGTGAGCTTTTGGAAGACCCTACTATGTACAGACGCATAGTAGGAAGTTTGATTTACATGACTATTACCAGGCCAGATTTGAGCTATGCTGTTGGGTTGGTAAGTCAGTTTATGCAAGCTCCAAGGAAACCGCATTTGGATGCGGCTAGACGCATACTCAGGTATGTGAAGTCCACATTGTAGTATGGACTATTTTATGAGGCTGGGGTTCAGATACAGTTGCATGGATACACTGATGCTGATTGGGCTGGTAGTATTTCTGATAGACGATCTACCAGTGGATATGTGTTCTCTTTTGGGAGTGCTGCAGTCACTTGGAGCAGCAAGAAACAGCCTACAGTTGCCTTGTCGAGCACAGAGGCTGAGTACAGGCTGAGTACAGGGGTGCAGCAATGGCTGCATGTGAGGTAGCTTGGTTGCATAAGCTACTCTATGATATGCATCAGTCTACAGATGGGCCAGTTGTCATTTATTGTGACAACATGAGTAGTATACACTTGGCAAATAACCCAGTCTATCATGCTAGAACAAAGCACATTGAGGTGCATTATCACTATGTGCGGGAGAAGGTTTTACTAGGTCTTATTAATCTAGTTTATGTCAGCACAGAGGATCAGGTAGCTGACATATTCACGAAGGCATTGGGCGCAGAGAAGCTGCGCAAGTTCAGAGACCTGCTTGGTGTGCAGGAATTGGGATTGAGCTCGAGGGGGAGTGTTGAGATATCGAGCTCCACTCGCGATATGCCAGGGTGACCGTTGTGCATTCATGTCACCGACTTGTTAGCTACAGATGCGGTTGGTACACCGCCCACAAATAATAGCTGGATGACAGCTATCCTTATCTACACTAGTTCGTGGCTCAGTTAGTATGCCACCTTAGTTAGTTGAGTTTGGTTTGAGACCCACATATAGGGTTCTTCTATTTCTTTGTACTAGAGTTCTTTTGGCTTTCACAACTAAGAAGAGGAAAACTGTTTTCAGCCTCCACCTTTGTGTGTATTCCCCCATTGTGCATGTGAGAAAGCCACAAGTGAGACTCCTTCCCTCTCTCCCACTATCTTCACACCTTCCACCAGGAAAGAAGGCCATAGCCAACAAATGGGTATACAAAGTGAAGTACAATCCAGATGGTAGCATTCAAAGATACAAAGCCAGATTAGTTGCAACAGGATTTGCACAACAATATGGTCAAGACTATGATGAGACTTATGCTCCAGTAGCAAAGATGGATTCCATATGGTTCTTGATATCACTAGCGACACTCAGCAAATGGAATGTGTATCAGCTCAATGTCAAGAATGCATTTCTCAATGGTTATCTAGACGAGGAAGCCTACATGCAACAACCAGCAGGTTATGTTGAACCAGGAAAGTGTGGGGGTTAAAGGTCACTGTGTCTTTACCCCGGTTATGTACAATACTCAAACACATATATAAATGAATGAAAAAGAAGATTAGGGTGGGGGTTAAAGGTCACTGTGCCTTTACCCCGGTTATGTACAATACTCAAACACATATATAAATGAATGAAAAAGAAGATTAGGGTGGTTCTGCACCCACTAAAACTTGTGTGGCTCTCTATTTCTCTCTCTCCCTCTTCCGTTCTTCCTTCCGTTGAGAGCAGTCTCAACTGGTATCAGAGCCCGGGTGATCTAGCTGAGCGTGTGTGAATGCTTGAAGCTCAGCAGCTCTGTGGGAGGAAGGAGAAGCTCTGTGGGAAGCTTTGTGGGTGACTTTACTTGCATCCGAGTGTGTAGAGACCTTGGAGGAACCTTTGGAAAAGTCATTTTGGTTCTGCGAAGTGGTTTTGAGAGCCTGTTAAGAGTTTTCAAAGAAAAAGTCATTTTTTGAGCTTTTCCCTGTTCCGTTCGATGACAGAGACTCCATATTGACTGGTAGAGGCAACTATTGCTTGTTTTTGGTGTCCACTTCACTTCAGGAGCTTGGAAACACCTTCATTCTTGAATTTGGGATCATTTCATTGGATTTCTGACTCACTGTGTCAGTTCCTGCGTTTTTTGCCCGGGTGTTGGAACTCAAGTTTGGAGCAACCATTTGCAGATCTGTTAGTTCCGGTGGACTCAGGAGGTCCTAAAACTTCTATGTTGCTCATCATTTGCACTTCGATGGAGTTTACAAATAGCTCTGTTTCCAAAAACGTTTTTCAGTCCATGTGTTGGACCCAATGATTGAGACCACGGTTTCCAAAACCGTCTGTCCCATTACGTTTCGGACGCCCAAAAACCCCTACCTGTCAGTTCTTGCGCGATTCGGTGGAGAATTTTCAGAGTTATAGATCTCTGTGTATTCGATTTCGTCTCTCTGTTATGCATTTTTCATTCTAAGGTTTTGAAACCTTAGATTTATGCCACATGGTAGTGGATAAGTGTTGACTCCCATTTCTCACTCATCGGTTGGGATTTTGGAGTTTTGGCAGAAGAGAGATATTTGCAGATTTTCTTGCTGAGTCCGATTATGCAATGGCGCCCATGTTTTGAGGCATATCAGGTTCTATTTTTAGTAGCGGTCATTACCGTGGGACTATGATTTCTTGAGCATACCTTATGCAGATCACTCTAGTTGCAGTTTGAGCAGTGTGCGCTCATTCGTGGTGTGCATTGGGCTACAGTGGATGATTTATAGGCCTTTTGGATGCATTGCGGTCCTTATTGGATGCGCTGATAGGCCCAAATTGCCTTGTGGGATGCTATTTTTATGGACGCTTTGCACATGGATGCTATTTTATGCTGAGGGACAGCTTTGACACATTGCAAGTGATGCACTGATAGTGCTATGCTCTCTTGGATGAGATATTATTGATGCATATGCCAGTGGACAATGTTTATGCTTGAGTCATTTGGCACTTATTGGCATTTTCTTTTGGGCCATATTTGCTCATATGGATGCATAGTATATGCACATGAGTCAGATGCATCTTTTGATGCTTTGAGCTTTGAGTTTTGGTGATATTTCACTCTATTGTGGCATACACATTTGGGTGCACCTGGTATTTGGTGTGATTCTCTCTTGCAGGCATTAGCATTTGGGATTTTGTTTCATTTGCATCATGGCATCCTCTTCCATGTCTGAAAAGGAGTTTTTCAGCATTAAAAAAGTTTGATGGGACAAACTTTTCTTTGTGGAATGAACAAATAAGGGATGTGCTTATTCAAAAGAAGCAGATTAAACCCTTGGCAGGGATTGAAGCTAAGCCTGCAAATATGTCTGAGGATGATTGGAATGAGTTGGATACATTAGCAAAGTCTACTATTAGACTTCATCTTGCAGAGTCAGTTTATTTCACAGTAGTAAATGAGCAGACTACGGAAGATTTGTGGAAGAAACTGTGTGCCACTTATGAGAAAGAAACTGCCTCTAATAAAGTTTACCTCATGAAGAGGTTGTTTGAGCTGTAGATGAAGGAAGGGGTCTCCATTGCTTCTCACTTGAATGAATTCAATATTATTTTCAGCCAGCTTCAAGCTCAGAAGATGAATTTTGATGCGGAGACTAAGGCAATATTTCTCTTATGTTCATTGCCATCCTCATGGGATACCTTTTGTACAGCTGTCAGTAACTCTGCACCTGGTGGAGTACTGAAATTTGATGATGTTGTGGGTAGCTTGTTGGCCGAGGAGATTAGACAGAAGTCTATGGATGGCAAAAAGCAAGATGCAGCCTTAAATGTGCAAAGGGGCAGATCACAGTTCAGGGGGAAGTCCCAAGAAAGAGGGAAGTCTCGTAGCAAATCTAGGGCACGAAACATTGAGTGTTACCACTGTGGCAAGAAGGGCCATATGAAAAAGGATTGCTACAAGCTAAAAAGAGAGCAAAAGGATAAGAAAAAGAATGCAAATTGGGGTGCAAATCAAAAGGAAGAGAGTCCAAGGGAGGACAAAGGAAAAGTGAAGATCGAGGAGATCAATGTAGTCACACATGATAATGATAATGACGTTCTCTTCATGTCTAGTTTATCTGCAGAGTTGCTTACCACTTCAGATGATGCATATTCTCAGGATTGGATTTAAGATTCTGGTGCTTCATTCCATGTTACTCCCCATAGGGAATGGTTCTCCACTTATGATAGTGGAAAGACAGGTTGTGTGCATCTTGGAAATGACTATGCATGTGACATAGTGGGAGTAGGTGACATAAAGTTTTCTTTTGAAAATGGGTCTGCATTTATTTTGAAAGATGTGAGACATGTGCCTAAGTTGACCAAGAGTCTTATTTCAGTGGGTCAGCTAGATGATGCTGGTTTTCACACCACTTTTGGCTTTCAGAGTTGGAAAATTCAGAAGGGCTCTATGCTTTTGGCTAGGGGTGCCAAGTGTGGGATTTTGTATCCCTTACATGTATCAGGGGTATTTGATCATGTTGTTGGAATAACCGAGCAGCCAAGCACTTCTTTGTGGCATTGCAGGTTGGGGCACATGAGCCAGAATGGAATGAAACTCTTATGCCGTTTGGGTTATGTACCGCATTTGAGTTTCTGTGATTTTTAATTTTGTGAGCATTGTCTCTATGGGAAGCAGACTAAATCAGCCCATAAAAGAAGGGGAAAGAAAGAGTTTGAAATGCTTGATTTGGTGGATTCAGACGTATGTGGTCCCATGCCTACACGGTCATTAGGCGGGGCTGAATACTATGTGACATTCATTGATGATGCAACTAGGAAAGTGTGGGCTTATGCTATAGCTCGGAAGAGTGATGTGTTCCAAGTATTTCAGAAATGGCTGGCCTTGGTTGAGAATCAGTCAGGTAGAACGCTTAAATGCCTACGGACTGACAATGGTGGAGAGTATCTCTCTCATGACTTTCAGCATTTCTGTGATACACGTGGGATTAAGAGGGAGCTCACATCCCCTCGTACTCCAGAGCAAAATCCAGTTGCAGAAAAGATGAACCGTACCATTCAAGAAAGGTTGCAATGCATGCTTTCCAATGCAAGTCTTTCTGGTGGTTTTTGGGCTGAGGCAATGAAGACTGCAGTGCATGTGATCAATAGATCACCTAGTAAGAGTTTGGATGGTGGTATTCCTGAAGAGGCATGGAGTGGCAAGAAGCCCTCTTACTCTCATTTGCGTATATTTGGGTGTGAGGCATATGCACATGTGCCAAAAGAGCTTTGAAAGAAGCTAGATCCTAAGTCTAGGAAATGCATCTTTCTGGGTTATGGTGAAAGTGGAGAGATGGGCTATCGTCTCTGGGATCCAGAAGCAAAGAAGATCATACGCAGCCATGATGTGGTCTTCAATGAGAAGAAGATGCATAAGACACCCATGAGGGATGTGGAAATGAGGAGAATCACTTTCCAGGATGTGAATCCACCTGCATATGTTGATAGACAGCAAGCTGTCCATGCACCAAATTTGCAAGAAATTGTACCACCAAGTACTCCCCCAGGTATACAATCAAGGGTAGATGATGGATCATCTATTGGTGGAAATGATGAGCCAAATGTGGCTGATATGCAAATGGGACAGCAAGCTGAAATGCCCTTGAGAAGATCATCTAGAGTGTCTAGACCGCCTGATAGGTTTGTTCCAGGGGTAGACTATGTGATGCTTACTGATTGCGGGGAGCCTTCTTGCTACAGAGAGGCTATGATGCGTGAGGATCAACGCAAGTGGGAGTATGCTATGCAATCAGAGATGAGTTCACTTATGAAGAATAAGACTTGGGACTTGGTTTCTTTGCCACATGGAAAGAAAGCATTGCCATGTAAATAGGTCTATAAAATGAAGGTCACAGGTGATGATGTGCCTAGGTACAAGGCCCGTTTGGTTGCTAAAGGCTTCAAGCAAGAGAAGGGTGTGGACTTTGATGAGATATTCTCTCCAGTTGTGAAGATGACCACACTTAGATGCATGCTTGGACTAGTGGAATCAGAGGATATGGAGCTTATGCAGATGGATGTCAAGACAGCTTTCTTGCATGGGGATTTGCATGAGGAAATTTACATGGTGCAGCCGGAAGGCTTTGAAGAAAAGGGCAAAGAGCATTTAGTTTGCAAGCTGAAAAAGAGTCTCTATGGTCTTAAGCAAGCACCTAGAGAATGGTATCAGAAGTTTGATGCTTTCATTTAGTCCCAGGGTTTTAGAAGGAGTGAAATTGATCACTGCCTCTACACTAAAAGGGCTAAGGATAATAGCCTGATAATCTTGGCACTATATGTGGATGATATGCTATTGGCTAGCAAGAATACTTATGAGCTAGATGCATTAAAGGCCAAGTTGCATGAGGCCTTTGATATGAAGGATTTGGGATTTGCAGGTCATATTCTTGGTATGCACATCACGCGTGATCGGAGTAGGAAACTCCTTTGGCTTTCACAAAAAGAGTATGTTACAAAAGTATTACAGCGTTTCAATATGGAGGGGGGGAAGGCAGTGAGTACTCCATTACCTCCATATGTGAAACTGAGTCATACAGATAGTCCCAAATCAGATGAGGAAAGGGCCATGATGGCCAAGGTTCCTTATGCATCAGCGGTTGGGAGTCTTATGTATGCTATGATAGCTACTAGACCAGACATTGCATTTGCAGTGGGAGTTGTTAGCCGGTATATGGCTAATCCAGGAAAGAGGCATTGGGAGGCAGTTAAGTGCATCATGAGGTACATGAAGGGTACCAAGGAGATGTGCATCTGCTTTGGTAAAGGAGACATTTGTGTACTTGGGTACACAGATTCAGACTATGCAGGGCATGTGGATAGTAGGAGATCCAGTTCTGGTTATGTGTTCACCTTTGCAGGTGGTGTAGTGTCGTGGATGTCTTGCGCACAGAAGTGCGTTGCTTTGTCTACCACATAGGCCTCAGTATGTTGTTGCAGCCACAGAGGGTTGCAAGGAGGCTATATGGCTTGATCGGCTAGTGGGAGATTTGGGGATTCATACAGGTGTACCGACATTGCATAGTAATTCCATGAGTGCTATTCAGCTAGCACGGAATCCGATCTTTCATGCAAAGACCAAACACATCGAGGTCAGGTACCATTTCATCAGGGAGGTACTTGAGGACAAGTGCATAGAGCTTGTCAAGGTTCATACAGATGATAACCCTGCAGATATGCTGATGAAGAGTCTACCTAGTCAGTGGTTTGAGTATTGTCGTGTATTGATGGACATTGGATAGTATGCTCACTGGTTGTTCTCCCTTAAAGGCACATTGTCCTTTAAGTGGGAGGTTGTGGGGGTTAAAGGTTATGTACAATACTCAAACACATATATAAATGAATGAAAAAGAAGATTAGGGTGGTTCTACACCCACCAAAACTTGTGTGGCTCTCTGTTTCTCTCTCTCCCTCTTCCGTTCTTGCTTCCGTTGAGAGCACTCTTAGAAAGGAGAAAAAGGTTTGCCATCTCAAGAAAAGTCTCTACGGCTTAAAGCAAGCACCCAGAAGTTGGTATAGCAGAATTGACAAGTATTTTGCTGATCTGGGATACATGAAGTCCAATGCGCAGATCATACTCTCTACTACAAAGTTCAAGGGGAAGACATTACTATTGCACTTTTGTACGTAGATGATCTGATTGTGACATGAAGCAAGGATAGCTTCATCAGAAAATTAAAACAAGACTTATCTGCAGAGTTCGACATGAAAGATCTTGGACTTATGCACTATTGTCTTGGAATTGAGTTCTGGAGAGATCCAGATAGCACATTTATGCGTCAGCTCAAGTATGTTGACAGTCTCGTGAAGAAGTTTCATATGGCAGATTGCAAGATTGCAGCCACTCCCATGGAACATAGTTTGAAACTTACTAAAGATTCAGAAAAGCCTACAGTCAATGACAGATACTACAGGCAGCTCATTGGATCTCTTATATATCTGACAATCACACGGCCAGATATTTGTTATGCAGTAAGCTCACTAGCACAGTTTATGGCAAATCCAAAACAGTCTCACTGGAATGCAGCCAAAAGAGTCTTGAGATACATCAGAGGTACTAGACAGTTTCAGATAGAATACATAGGAAGTCATCCACGGTTGCATGGATACTGTGACAGTGACTATGCTGGAGATCATGAGACCAGGAGATCGACACAAGGATATGCATTTTTCCTTAGTCAAGGTGCTATATCATGGTTGTCAAACAAACAGCCGACTGTTTCTTTGTCTTCGACTGAAGCAGAATATAGAGCACTCACTACAGGTGCATGTGAGGCTATATGGCTCAGAAGACTATTGTCAGAAACAGATTACTTTGATGAGTCAAAGCCAACAACAATATACTGTGATAATCAATCAGCTCAAGCATTGGCCAAAAATCTAGTATATCACTCCAGGACAAAGCACATTGATGTCAGAGAGCACTTCATCAGAGAAAGAGTGTTACTTGGTGACATCACTGTGCAGCATTGTGATAGCAAAGAAAATGTTGCAGACATCTTTACCAAACCACTCGGTAAAGAGCTATTCGAGAAACATCAACTAGCTCTTGGTTTGATGCAGAGGAAGGACATTCCCATTAAAGGGGTGTGATGGAATGTAATGCTCAGTCCTTCTTCGATTCCCCAGAATCATCATCTTGAGGGAAGGCCTACTTCATGATGTTGATCTTGAGGGAAGGTGTTGAGAGTTCACGCTCAACATCATGTGATCATGTGTGCATAGCACCATCACGTGATCATATGTGCATAGCACTAACCTTATAGAGTGCTATAAAGGAAAGGGTTAGATCCCCTAACCCTAACCCTAAAAGGGTTTGTATATATTCTATTTTTTCAACTAAATGTAGTGTACATTTAGTCATTTGTGGTGTGCTCTCTAGCTGTGCCCCCTCTCCTCATCTCCACTCTTCTCCTCTCCCCTCTTCATATTTTGTCAAGTGGAGATAATGCACACCTTCTATAGATGAACCTTGTGCCCGTTGGGATGCAGGAGTTAGAGGGATTCTTTTAGTGGCCAGGATCTAGGCTAAGAGGGAAAGGAGAAAAAATCGGGAGGAAGAGGCTCATCTACATTGGGTCAAAGAATGCCTTAGTCAAATGTTAATTCTATCTCCTCGTGATTCTATGATGTATGTGCTGGTTGTCGAGTGTAAGAGCTTGACTAAAGCTAGTACTCTGCCACATTTAGACTAACTTAACTTTTCATGAGAGCTTGACTAAAATTAACTTGGTGGAAAACCTACTACCTAGTACTAAAGGCACTAGGGGGCCAGTATTGTGCCTAACTTAACTTTTCATAAGAGCTTGACACCTAAGCATATTTTTCCTTTTTCATGCCTCTTTATTGGGTCTTTCCGTGGAGAAAATAGGGGAGGACACTAACATTTCAAGATTCAAAGGCACCCGCCTCTTTACTAGCCCCTTTACCGTATAAATAACCCACTTAGTATCTCATTGGGGCGTCACACCATTCTCCCTCATCATTGGCATGACCACCATTCTCCCTCATCATTGTCATGAGCACCATCTCCTCCAGAAACCTTGTCGACTCTGTGTATGACTTCCCTCCTTGCCTTGTCACATCCCTAGCCATAGTCTTCCAATGTGCTGCACTTTTCCTCATCTTTTTGCCTTCTTCAGAATGTGTCATAGCCATCACCGCTCTCTTGACCTCTTCCTCACCTACTAAACCATCCTCCTTTTTTTGGAATGACATGCCCAACTACCATATTTTAACAATCAATATCTCGTTCATCGGTTGGTCTGCAAATATGGGGAAACACAACATAGGAACATCCATGGAGATGCTCTCTAACACATAGGTCCATCTGCAGTGTGTGAGAAAGCAAGCGATAGCAGGATGCTCTAGTACTGAGCTGAGGAGCCCATGATATGATTCTCCCTTGACTGCTAGTGCGGTTGGAAAAACCCTCAGGCAAGGATGGACTGCCTTCACCCTCATCCGAGCATCGCGCCACCCACAAGAATGGATGCTTATTGGATTCGATGCTCAACGCTAGCTGCTCGAGTTGGACTTGAGAAAATGAAACTATGCTTTCGAAGGAGATATAAATAACAGAGGATATGGCCTGCATATGAAGCCATTGCAGACATTCGACTTCTTCCTTAAGCAGACTTCCTTTTGTACTTATGTATGTGGAATTGGTGGTGTTCTTTTTGTCATACGAATCAAAAGGGAACATTGGACCAACGCACCTACTGGCTGAGTTCAATTGCATGGCTCGAACGAAAGAGCTTTCAAGATCCTCGAAGGAGTTAACGAGGATGCAAGCAGCCTCATCAATACGCCTAAATTGTTTCTCTGCACTGCTCTAGTGTTAACTTACCGAGTCCAGTGAAAATCTCATCTTTTTCAAGGGGAACGCCTATGAGCAGCATCGTCAGCTGCAATGAAAAACACAATACAATGGAATACGCGAACAACAAAAGGCAGAGAACATGACAAATCCCATTAGTATGCATCTTCCCTGTTATACACAGCACCCTCATGAGGAATCCTGAAACAACAAGGATGAGAATGTGTTTATTGATTATGATCAGGTGCGGTGCATGTGACAGTCATCTAGTCTATCCATGTGGTTATTACCTAAGTGCCAGCATGCATGCATCCACGACACGTGGCATGCATGCAATACGTGGTGTGTATGTGTGTGCATGGGTCGTGAGTGACACAACATCCCATGTCATCCTGCTTCAACATGTATCCACTTGCTTGGTACTATTTCTTTTTGTTTTTCAATAGTATGCTTATTAAGAAATGAAATGTTTTCCTATTGTTCAGTTACAGACAATGGGGACTAGGTCTAGCATTTGAGGGTGGACCCCCTTGCTTGGGGTTATGGGCATTAGTGACCCACAAGAGTGATGGCCTCTCTTTGAGAGGGACATCTGGAAACCACACCCCACTTGAGTACCCAAACATGGGACCAATCAAATGCACAGATTGCATACTGACCTAGGAACCATTCAAGAGAATGTTCCCTGAGATTTGGGTGTGGGCCTGGCAGCATGCCAAGAGTAATGGAGATACAAGATAAGACGACAAACAAATGAGCTCAGTATGGCTCAATTATGACCTTAGGGTACATCAATAGATAGTCCAAGCTGTTAGGAACCCGTGGGTGCGATCAGAATTCTATTCTGACAACTTTGAAATTTTAGGGTTTTTGGGAGTGACATGTGGCAGACTGCCACATTGAATCTGAGCTGGCAGGTCAGTCCACCTGCCCCACACATGTGGCAGCATGCATGGCAAGTGGCAGGGCATGCATGCCAAGTGTCTGGCCCCAAATCTGGTAGATTTGGGACAGGTTGTGGGCTGTCCTCTTTGGGATTGCAGCCCACCAAAAATTTGGGACAAGTGTCCACCTTCCACTCTAAGCCCTGGGGGGGGGCTGAGCCTATAAAAGAAGGCCTCTCCCCTTTCGTCACTTTTCTTCTCCCTCCTTTTGGATGATGCAGCAGAACCTCTCCAGCTCCTTGGGTGCAGCCAGCTTCTCCGCAGGCCATTCTCTCACCTCACCAACACTTTCTCTCTCTACAATAGCACATTCTCTCTCTACAGTTCCAACCCCTCCTCTCCAAAAATATGCCCCCTGTTAGCTCTTCTGGAACAGCAACAGCATCCTCTCTCCTTCTCCTAGCCTGGAGCAGCCACAACCCCTTTCTCTCTCCTGCTGCAGTCTTTCTCTCTCTACTGTAGAATTTCTCTCTACTATTCCAGCCCATTCCCCTTGCAGAAATCTGCCTTTCTATGAACCTTTGGAATAGTAGTAGCTCCTCTCTTACATCTCCTCCCTTGGGATCATCATTGACACACTCTCTCTACAACTATCACTCCATAAAGGCTTTCTCTCTCTAGCCTACAGGCTGTTTTTCTAAGCTGTTCTCATTCCAGTCCCATTTCCACACTCTCCTCACCCAAGGTAGCTTCAGAGGCATCAAGGACTTCATCTACAAAAGGGTCAAGTCACGAAGGGAGTCTGTATTGTCAAGTTTATCTCATTTATAGCACTATTTCATGTTATTTCTACTATCTTTCTAGAAACAAGTGCTTGCCTCTAATGTTGGATGTAAGTGGTTATTGTTGCAGGCTTCTTCCTTGTGGATTGGGCAAGCCAAGAGTTGAAACCTGAGCTTGGAGTCCTCCTTTTTGTTGTCTACCTTGTACATATGCTCTTGAGTATTGTATCTAGGTCTTAGATTTTCACTGAGTTCATCAGTTTGGAAGGTGCATTGCACTTTGGTCTTGTATCTCCATTTTCAAGAATAAAGTGAGCCTGGATAAGGGGGGGCCCCCGTCTTGGCCCCTCAATCATATTGCAATTTCCAATGATGTCACTTTGTATTGGATCGCTCTCAACTTGTTTGCGCAACCTCGAGAGGATGGATATGCATGACCTTGGAGACCTTGCTACCAATGGGATTCCGAGAAGCAATGCTCGCCTTTTGAATGCTCTATGTTCAAGAAACGCTTTGGACTCCCATTACAGTTCTAAAGGTGCACATGTTTCCACAAGTGGAGCTAGCTTGTCTGAAAATGTAGATGTCACGATCACAAATGCAAATCTAGAAACTGTATCGAAAAGTGACCCGAAGTCTGTCACGGAGGCCATGACAACTTCCATTGCAAGGGCTACAGACACATGTATGAATTTTTTTCCGTCAAATACAAGAGAAAACCCACCCTCTTTAGAGGGGAGTGTTGCTATTGAGCCACCATTCTAAAAGTTGCCAGAGAACTTGCTACTCCAACTAGATAATTGTGGGTCTAAGAACAAAAATAGATACTTGTTTGCATACCTTTCTCTTCTTGTAGCAAGGGGCATTTTCAAGACACTTCAATTGGGCTTCTTGATGGTAGGGCACACACATGAGGACATTGATGCAATGTTAGTAGGTTTTCTGAGAGCTTGCGGGTGGGACAAACATTCACTTTCCCACATCTGATGGATACATTCAAAAAATGTACATCATCTTCACTGGCACCATTTGTTCTTACACGGGTTCCTAACTTCAAGGATTATGTGGATGGCTACCTATGTGATGGGCAAGAAATGCTAGTTGGACATGCAAAGCCATTACAATTTCAATTTTACATGCAAGGTGACAGACCAATGATGCAACAAGGTGCATCCAAAATCACCGAATTGGATGCCCATTGAAGGGGGAATTGAGCTATGGAAGAAAGATAGTGAGGGTCGATCATTGTTGCCAACAGGTTGTCTGGATATACTGCCAATGGCTGCATTTGTGAGAGATCACTTGCAAGTAATATCAGGGATAAAGGATTACATTAAGTTTTGGGAGAGATGTGCAAGTGGAAAGAATGCATCCTATGAGTCCTACATTAGGCTAGTGATAGACTATTGGAAAACCATGATCGGTGAGCTCGAACAGGAAAACATCTCAGAGATAGGAGTGTACAGAGAGTTTTGGCCAAGAACACAATCTCTTGATGAGGAGGATGATATAGATGCTTGCATTAATGATTTCCAAGGCTATGAGGAATGGAATGATCACTATTGTGGGCCTCTAAAAGGTAAGTCGAGGGAAGAGTTTAGACCAATGGTGGATGTTAAGCAAGGTGACTTCGTCTTGGTGAGGCCATCAGATCCTATATACCCCATATGGCTTGGGGTTGCCATATCAAGTGCCGAGATGGATGCTACTTCTCCTAATTTCAAGAAATTATTAATTCAGTATTGGGCACCATCAGTTAAGAGAAAGGGGCTCAGTGATGCAGATGCCTATGTTGATTGCTGGAACAAGTATTGGGTAGAGACTAGGTTGGATCCACAAGTATGGGAGTGTATTGACGCAATTGCCTGGTCATGGACATCAAAATCCATAAATAGACCCAAGAAGATCAAGATTCCACAGAGCGTATGTATCAAAGCACATGAGAGCTTACTTGGTATCAGAGCATAGAAAATGGTGTCGATTTTCTCCCTCTTAATCTCCCAAACTTCCATTGTAAGGTGTGTTCTCATGTGATGTTTCTCAATTGTTGTTATCTTGTCAATGGGTATTTGCATATTATTAATATGACAATTTTCAGAAGCTGACCATCACCAACAACTGCTTTGTTTCTAGTGGAACTCACTATGCATGGTGTTTGTTAGCACCACCAACTGGTGTTTATTAACACCTCAAGTAAAATATACATGTTGTCCCTAGACGGTGTTTATTAAAACCACCAAATACATGATTTTGAAACTCTGCCACAAATGCTTTGTTCCGGTTTTTATACGCAATGAACTGTTTCACAACCAATGAAGTTTTTCATAATCATTGGAATTCCAAATATTAGCTTATTCAATATTGGTAAAATTCCCACAATCAATGGAAATTTTCCTAAATTTAATGAAGCCTTTCCCAAATTTAATGAAATCCACCCAATTTTGAAATTCCCAAAATGCAACTTTTGTCCCACTTTATCTAATACTGTGTTCCTTCCTCCACGGCAGTCTTCCAAAGGATATTTATATGGATCAACCACCTTACTTCGTCGACATTGATCATGTGCACTTTTTTTTTTGGGGGGGGGGGGTGTTAAACAAATCTTTGAGAGAAGAGTGAGTGAGTAAGTGTGTGTGTGTGTGTGTGTATGTGTTCAATGGACATAGACACATACCAGACTTTCCTACCTATATGGAAACAATCATGCACAAGGCATACCGATTGCATAGTTATGATAATTCCAATACAAAGTAAAACTTGGAAGGGATAAGTAATTCTTGAAGTATAGATGTACAAGATCCTAGTTCCAACATTCCCACACATCCTGATAAGAGTTTAGCAAGCAACATGGCACATGGGTAACCTAGCCAAGGGTTGACCAGATTTGGGTGTGTGTGTGTTTAAAAATAAAAGTTTGTAACAATGCAGCACTCAGTCGATGCCTTTGAAGTAGAGCACTTTAAAGGGATAAATGCATAGCTATCCATGCAAAGTAGAGACTGCAAAGTAGAGCAAATCTCAAATTACCTGCTAAAGCTCAGTAAACATGGGGACCTTCTTCTTAGATCTGTTTGTTCGATCAATAGTGTGACGCCAAAAATTGATATTTTTAACTTGGCATTGATATTATTTTTCTCTATGTTTGATAAGAGTTTGAGCATCAAGTGATAGCCTAGCGGCTCTCACTTATTTTTATTTTCTATGATATTGTATAGGATTGAGAGGATGAGTGGAATGGCTCATTGTAAATACCATAGGTATGAATTATAAATACCTTCGTATGGGGTGAGAGTTATTTGTGTATGGGATATTATGAGTTTTTTAGAAAATAGGAAGAGTGAGTCATATAAAGAGGTGGGCTCATGTCCATGTGTTCCAATAATGTAAGAGAGGCCACATGCCAAGCATGTGGAAGGCATGTGGAGGAGTGTGAAGTCAAGAGGAATCCTTCTAGAACTCCTATGTAGAATAAGGAGGATGTGAACATGTGGAAAAGAGAGGGTCCCTATGGGCTCCATGTGGGGAGACTCTTGACTTTCTCAATATTTTAAGAGTCTTGAGCATCTTTTGATGGGACACATGGCAAGAGTAGCCAAAAAGGACATGGATGGTGACATACGTGCTTATGTGATTGATGGGGAAAGGAATCTACAGGCAGCAATTGTAAATGGGTGAAGGAGGGTAACAAAATCTCTATAAAAGAGCCCTCCTCTCCCTTGTTCATCAATCTCTTCCACCATTAGGCTCATGTTGCTGTAGCTCTAGTCTCTCCAAGCCTCTTCCATGAGCCTTCTCTCCCTCTTGTAGATATTCTCTTATGTAGACTCTTGAGTCCATCTCTCTCTAGTTTATTCTCTCTCTATGAGTAGTCTTGGAGCTTCCACTCCCTCTTGTATGTATGAAACCTCTTCTTCTCCCTTGTGTTTATAGTGTTGAATTGGATTCTCACTCTATTTGTAATGAAGGTCACTTCAGGTTCTCTCTCTCTTGAGTGTCTCGTCCCTTTTCTCTTTTAAAGCCTTGAAAGTTCTTTCTATTCGGCTGCTCACTGTGCATACATGGTCCATTTGTTTCTCGAGCCACCATGAAAACTTCTTTTCCTCTTCTAGGCGAAATCTATGAGGGGTGGATCGTTGATGAAGGTGGAGTCTGGAAGGAGCATCCTGCTCAGGCGAAATTAGCCTGGGTGGAGGGTAGTTTTCATGACAGTTTGACCCCCTGTTAGTGTTTTGCTCATAACTTTCTGCTCGATAGTCCGATTGTAATGAAATTTATATCAGCGCGTAGCTCTCTTCAAGGCGCATGTTTATATTGATCAGATCTTGAATCAGATATTGCTGCAAAAAGTTATGAGTCTCTGTGTCTAACAGTCTATTTTCATGACAGTTTTTACCCCCGTCTAGTAAACTGTCCATAACTTTTTGGCCGCTTCTCTGTTTCTTACGAAACATATATCAGCGCGAATCTCTCTTTAAGGCACATGTCTCTATGTGCTTAGATCTTGAATCAGATACTGGTGTAAAATGTTATGAGTTTCTGTGTTTGATAGTCTATTTTTATGATAGTTTTTACCCCCTTCCAGTAAACTGTCCATATCTCTTCAACCGTCTGTCTGTTTTCAATGAAACTTATATCAGCGCGAAGCATCTCAAGGCGTATCTCTTTGTTTCTTGACTCTCTAATATCATGTCTCTACTGAAAGTTATAGGCCTTTGTGTCTAATGACAGTTTGTAGAGTGTTTTGAGCTAAGTGTAAAGGTGTCTATGAAGGAGGTGCAATGTTTCCTCGGAATCTACCCATCCGACCCAATCATCCCCTTCAAACTCCTTGATATATATCAGTTCATGTCATGTTGAGCCGCAAGATCTTCTTTTAACAATGTATCGCTCTTCTCTTTGGTGCAGACCGGCTCGCTGAGATTATGGCCTCTGCTGATCCTTTCCTTCTCCCTATGCTTGATTACAATATCACTTGGGATGTTACCATCTTCATTCTCATCTGAGGGAGGAAAGTATGCTATGGTATCTTGGCATAAAAGCTTCTTTCTAATGTCCTATTCTCAATGATAAATATCTTTGGCAGTCAGTTCGAAAGCAGTAGGAAGTGAAGAGGTGCGTGAAGTTTATTACCCCCAACTTCATGTCACATCTTTTGGTGGAGACGCCGGGTACGTTTGGTATTGGATTTATCCCACCTTACTAAACGGTCTCGGGTGTACTTGATTGCATGTTATGCCTAAAAGAGGCATGTGTTTTGATGAGATAAAGAAGATGCCTGGAAGAACTCCGTTAGAAGAGATTGCAACTCGTTTAAGAGAACTTGAAGATTGTGAAGGTGATGCTCAAGCTATTCGCACAGTCACCATGACCATATCTTTTATGTTTGCATTGTTGAATATGTTGGTGAATCGACAATGCCGACAGCAGGCACAATGATAGATTGGGGATTGTTCCATGCAGTGGCGGCTTGGTGTGAAGAAGAGTTGAGTCTTTGGGTAGTTTTCGACTATAACAGTGGAGTGGTGATTCTTAATGCTTTCAACTTCTTTTGCTATGCAAATGATGAAGAGTACAATATCTTGAAGCTTTTATGTGCACTTCCTATTGTGAGAAGGGTGATTCTAGAATGCATGTATACACAATGTTTTCATGGTGCTGGTTGGTCACTTATTTTTGAAGATTTTGTTAAGGATCACATTGTGGAGGGTTTTCAACAAGTGGTTATGCATAATAAGTTGGTCTTGGTATACTAAGGCTCTGTGGGATCTTGTTCAGATCTTGTTTGGGATATTATTTGGATCTTGGTGTTTCTGTTTTGTGTTTCATCATGGTGAAGATTATAGTGTTTCGAGGGACCCAAGGGGAGGACCCGAAGTCTTATCTTCAGGATTTTGTTCGAGGATGCCGGCTTTTTGGATGGTCCATGAAGGATGGGGTGGAGATTTTGCCTGATTTTCTTGAAGGTGTAGCCTTGAGTTGGCATGAGACCTTGCCGGACTCTACCAAGGAGGACTGGGACCAAGTGGTAGCAGCAATGAAGCAGAGATTTGGGGCAATGGAGTCGCCAAATGCTTTGAGGTTGCAGTTGGACCGGTTCTATCAAGGAGAGGGTGAGTTGCTCTCTGCGTTGGCAATCCGATATGAAACTTTATGGACAAAGTATGAAAGGGTAGCTTTGCGAGCTGTGGCATCTGCATCATCGGCCCCTCAAGTCTCTCAGGGATGGAGCACTTAAAGATGAGCAAATTTGTTATGGCTTTGGAGCCTCGTCTTCGCTCAAAGGTAATGAGTAAAGATCCAACAACATACATGGAGGCACTTCACATTACGACCAAGAAAGAAGCTTCTCTAAAGATCGAATCCTCTTTTGTGTCTTCAACAGCTTCAACTTCTAAGGTGGAGGTAATGGGCACTCCTCAGGTACCAAAGTCCTCTGAGTTAGATCATAATATCTCCCAATTGATGGCAAAGTTTGCTGATTTGAAATTGCATTTGGTTAATGCACGACAACCTAGAGCACCAAAGAGTGAAGATAGGCCTCGAGATAGGAGTGGGGTCACTTGCTATGAATGTAATGAAAAAGGTCACTATTACCCCGAGTGTCCTAGATTGAGAAATAAAGAAGAAAAACAAGTATCCTTGTTAGAAGCTTCTTCAGGGGATGAGGAAAGAGAGGTAATGATGGCTAAATGGGGGCGTGGTAAAGCAAAAGAAGAAGAAGAAAGCAAGGAAGAAGTAGATGAGGAACATCAGGAAGAGGAACACCGTAGTAAGAAAAAGAAGGCATCTAGAAGGAGAATTAGCCAGTCAAACTTTCCTTTAGGACAAGGAATTGGAAGCTATGACTTGTTGTCTGACCTTAAAGAAAAGGAAGCTCATATCACCTTTGGTCAATTACTTGCTTTGTCTCCAAAACTACGAAAGGAATGGGGAAAACTAGCAAGCACAAGAGTGTCAAAGAAGAAAAAGAAGAAAAGTGCCATTCCTATTGTTCAAAAGGTAGATATAGATGTTGATGATGATGTACCTGTGGTTGATGTGATCATTGATGGTCAAGTGATTTCTAATGTGTACATTGATGGAGGTGCATCGATTAATGTCCTGAGTGAGAAGACCATGATAGATGCTGATTTAAAATACTCTAGTACTACCTCTCCTTATCGCATCAAATTGGCTGACAACACTAGGGTTAAGACCTTGGGAGTTGTGAAGAATCTAGAAGTGGATGTATGTGGAATTTCTGTGCCAACTACTTTTCAGGTGATCCCTACCAAGTCAGATGCACGTGCCTATCCATTGATTTTGGGAAGGCCTTGGCTATGCAAGGTGAAGGCTATTCAAAAGTGGGATACTGGAGAATTGATTTTGCAGGGAAATGATAAGAAGGTGCGCTACAACATCAGAAGCCACAAAAAGGAAGTTGTCAAGGAGGAGTCTTCAACATCAGAGAGTTTTAACCGATGAAGAAGAAGAGACAGGGTGTAGCTCCAAGGAGTCCAACTCAGAGGGTGAGGTGGAAGGAGTGGCCTTTGGTCTTTGTCTTGGTGCTGATCGGGATGAGTCAGGAAGGAACAAGTGGTGCAAGAAGATCCTGTAGAGACACTTCATGTGGAGGATGTGGAGCACACTAAATGACGCCAACGCAATGAAGAGCTTCTTGGTGATTCTCTATCAGGTAGTGAGAAGCTCCAGTACTTGGATATGCTAGATGATTTTCCATGTCTCTTTGCAACAAGCTATTCACAGGTTCGACCAGTCTCTCTTGTGGAGCACAAGATTGAGTTGAAGCCAGAAAGCAAGCCAGTTGTGCAACACTTAAGGCGATTGGGGGTGATCCAAGCTGAGGCACTAAAGAAAGAGGTAACACAACTACTTGAGTCGGGATTTATCTTTCCTGCTAATGATTCAGAATGGATATCTCTTGTAGTTGTCACACCAAAGAAAGGAAATAAGTGGCGAGTTTGTGTGGACTTTTGTCCTTTGAATGCATGCACTAAGAGGGATCATTTTCCTTTGCCATTCCAAGATGAAATACTAGACCAAGTAGCAGGGCATGAGATGTATTCTGTATGTGATGGGTATTCTGGGTACTTTCAAATTCGTATTCGGGAGGAAGATCAAAAGAAAACATCATTTGTCACACCTTGGGGAGTTTTTGCTTACAGAGTGATGCCTTTTGGGTTGACCAATGCACTAGCTACATTTCAAAGGTTCATGAGTCAAGTTCTTGAGCCTTACTTGGGAAAGTTCATAAGGGTGTTTTTGGATGATTTTTGCATTTATTCTCGGCGCATAGATCACATGGAGAAGTTAAAGATGGACTTAGCTAGGATTGATGAAGCAAAAGGGTGTCTAAATCCTAGCAAGTGTCATTTGGCTCAAACAAAAGTAGTCTTGTTGGGGCATATTGTGTCTGAAGAAGGCTTGCAAATGGATCCTGACAAGGTTCAAGCAATCATGGCATTGCCAAGTCCTGAGAGTGTCACTGATGTTCGCAGAATTCTAGGAAAGAGCAAGTATTATCAACGCTTTTGTGATGATTTCACAAAGATAGTGCATCCCATGAACTTGTTGACAAGAAAAAGAGTTTATTTCCAATGGGGTGTGGAGCAACAAGAGTCTTTCCAGCAACTTAGGGAGGCCATGAGTAAGGGCCCAATATTGAAGCCCCCTGATTGGTCTCAAGACTTTTATGTAAATCCAAGTGTATCTTTGCATTCAGTTGGTGCTGTATTGCTACAAAAAGGAGAGGCAGGTAGAATGCAACCCATCTATTATGCCAGCCGACAGCTTACAGATGTGGAAACAAGGTATGAAGAAATGGAGCAGCAAGCTCTCTCTTTAGTGTTTTCCATCAGAAAGTTTCGCTCCTATTTATTACCTCGATCATTTTTCTTCCTTACCTCTCAGTCTGTATTAGCATATCTAGTTCGCAAGCCTAATCCTGGGGGGAGATTTGCAAAATGGTTGTCAGAGCTTCAAGAGTTCTCTTTCTCTTTTGTCACTGAAAATACCACTAGGTCCACTATGGCAGATTTGCTCACAGGGTGGGAGGATCTAGGAGAAGACTCGGAGAAGAAAAGAAATGTAAGGAGAACATTAAAGATGAAAGGGATACACCACCAACAGCTTTTGTTTTGTATTTTGATGGGGCTTTTAGTCCTTCATGCCAGCAAGGAGCCGGGGGGATAGTCTTGATGAATCCTGAAGGTCAAGAGGTATGGGCAAGAGGACAAGAGCTTCCAGGTATCACAACTAACAATGCAGTTGAGTATAATGCTTTGATTGCTTTGATTCTTGGTTTACAGGGTTGTCTTCAAAGTCAAGTTAAAGAATTGGAAGTAAGAGGAGATTCTCAGCTTATTATAAAGCAAATGCAAGGGTATTACAAGACAAGAAGTCCTCATTTGAAGGAGCTTAATCAAAAGGCTATGGCACAATGTAGTCGCTTCGATTTTTGCAAGTTTGTTCATATAAACAGAAAAGAAAATCAAAGGGCAGATGAGTTAGCTAAAGCCAATGTAGTGCCAGACCGAGGGGTGGTTTCTTGGGTAGACACTGGATGGCCAAAACTACAAGATGTTCAGCAATATGTGGAAGAAGGCATGTTTCCTGAAGGGTTAACTCCACGACAGAAGCAGAGATTGGTTACTTTTGGCCACGCCTCCATAAGGATGTATATGAATGTCACGAATGGAACCTATTAGCTTGAGGATGTTGATGGCATGGTGATACCCGGACGCACCAATGAGTATCGCCTTAAATTCTTCTATGCTCAACCACCTTGAGGGCCAGCAGACCCTCTCTATACTAGAGAGGATCTGCTGGGGGGGAAAGATGTGATGCCAAAAATTGATATTTTTAACTTGGCATTGATATTGTTTTTCTCTACGTTTGATAAGAGTTTGAGTATCAAGTGATAGCCTAGCGTCTCTCACTTATTTCTATTTTCTATGATATTGTATGGGATTGAGAGGATGAGTGGAATGGCTCATTGTAAATACCATAGGTATGAATTATAAATACCTTGGTATGGGGTGAGAGTTATTTGTGTATGGGATATTATGAGTTTTTTAGAAAATAGGAAGAGTGAGTCATATAAAGAGGTGGGCTCATGTCCATGTGTTCCAATAATGTAAGAGAGGCCACATGCCAAGCGTGTGGAAGGCATGTGGAGGAGTGTGAAGTCAAGAGGAATCCTTCTAGAACTCCTATGTGGAATAAGGAGGATGTGGACATGTGGAAAAGAGAGGGTCCCTATGGGCTCCATGTGGGGAGACTCTTGACTTTCTCAAATTTTTTAAGAGTCTTGAGCATCTTTTGATGGGACACATGGCAAGAGTAGCCAAAAAGGACATGGATGGTGACATACGTGCTTATGTGATTGATGGGGAAAGGAATCTACAGGCAGCAATTGTAAATGGGTGAAGGAGGGTAACAAAATCTCTATAAAAGGAGTCCTCATCTCCCTTGTTCATCAATCTCTTCCACCATTAGGCCTCATGTTGCTGTAGCGCTAGTCTCTCCAAGCCTCTTCCATGAGCCTTCTCTCCCTCTTGTAGATATTCTCTTATGTAAACTCTTGAGTCCATCTCTCTCTAGTTTATTCTCTCTCTATGAGTAGTCTTGGAGCTTCCACTCCCTCTTGTATGTATGAAACCTCTTCTTCTCCCTTGTGTTTATAGTGTTGAAGTGGATTCTCACTCTATTTGTAATGAAGGTCACTTCAGGTTCTCTCTCTCTTGAGTGTCTCGTCCCTTTTCTCTTTCAAAGCCTTGAAAGTTCTTTCTATTCGGCCACTCACTGTGCATACATGGTCCATTTGTTTCTCGAGCCACCATGAAAACTTCTTTCCCTCTTCTAGGCGAAATCTATGAGGGGTGGATCGTTGATGAAGTTGGAGTCTTGAGGGAGCGTCCTGCTCAGGCGAAATTAGCCTGGGTGGAGGGTAGTTTTCATGATAGTTTGACCCCCTATTAGTGTTTTGCTCATAACTTTCTACTCTATAGTCCGATTGTAATGAAATTTATATCAGCGCGAAGCTCTCTTCAAGGCGCATGTTTATATGTGATCAGATCTTGAATCAAATATAGTTGCAAAAAGTTATGAGTCTTTGTGTCTGAGAGTCTCTTTTCATGATAGTTTTTTACCCCCGTCTAGTAAACTATCCATAACTTTTTGGCCGCTTCTCTGTTTTTTACGAAACATATATCAGAGCGAAGCTATCTTTAAGGCGCATGTCTCTATGTGCTTAGATCTTGAATCAGATGCTGGTGCAAAATGTTATGAGTCTCTGTGTTTGACAGTCTGTTTTTATGATAGTTTTTACCCCCTTCCAGTAAACTGTCCATATCTCTTCAACCGTCTGTCTGTTTTCAATGAAACTTATATCAGCGCAAAGCCCATCTCAAGGTGCATCTCTTTTTGCTTGACTCTCTAATATCATGTCTCTACTAAAAGTTATAGGCCTTTGTGTCTAATGACAGTTTGTAGAGTGTTTTGAGCTAAGTGTAAAGGTGTCTATGAAGGAGGTGCAATGTTTCCTCGGAATCTACCCATCCGACCCAATCATCCCCTTCAAACTCCTTGATATATATCAGTTCATGTCATGTTGAGCCGCAAGATCTTCTTTCAACAACGTATCGCTCTTCTCTTTGGTGCAGACCGGCTCGCTGAGATTATGGCCTCTGCTGATCCTTTCCTTCTCCCTATGCTTGATTACAATATCACTTGGGATGTTACCATCTTCATTCTCTTGCCTTGGCCCATTCTTCACACTACACAAACTGTAGTTGAGTAGTAGTGAGAAACTTTTAAACAAGTGGAGGAGCTGGAGTGAGCCTGATGCTACAACACAACCTAGACATAGCTCAAGAGGAGGGCAACAAGCTCCATGACCATCTTCATTCTCATCTGAGGGGGGAAAGAAATGGGCACATTGTACTTCCTTCTCCACCCCCAAGTACCACACTTTTTCCCACCAAAACTGTAGGAGGAGTTGTACTCTCCAATGCCATTACATATTAGTCCTTCTCCTTTAACAAGAAAGGTCACCAAACCAAAGGGGATGGGTGTGGGTGTGTGTGTGTGTGTCTTTTCCTTGTACAATGGGTTTTCACATTTACCCATGGTGGTTCAATGGGTGTTTAGTGTATACACTCTATGAATGTCAATAATAGAAGGGTATAGAGACCCAAAAGTACTTGGTCTATTCAATGCATTTGTGTGGTGACTACTTATCCATTTCAATGTACCATAGTGCGCTTGGACCACTGGTTGGTCCATTGAATGCATGAAATGGGGTATTTCCCCATGCATCTTTGTTGCCAATATAATCAGTTGCGGATCTCTCAACTTCGAGTTTGAGGAGTATATCACCATAACTCCCTTAGCATAACCCTCATTCCATTGGTTAAGTCTTAGGCCACTAGTATCATACAAGGGTATCCTTGGGAGGGATTTGACTTTTGGGAGAGATGTACTTCATGACTTCAATGTTTGCTTGGCCCAAATAGTGGTCCAATTAATGTTTTTGGTGGGGTGAAATCAATGTTCCATGTAAGGCCCATTGGTACCCTATGCAAGTCTAGAAAGAGACCAAGGTAGTTTCTCAACAACTTGCCAATTTTACATCTACTACTAGTCACCTTCCATTGGATTTCAGTATCCACTCCCCCAAGGGGAGGAGTGTGTGTGTGTTTGTCAAATTTCAATAATAATATCCAGGGTTACCAAAGCATTGATCAAGTGCCAAGGGTCCCCAAGGGAAGTCTAAGTGGTTTTCAATTTATAGACACATCCCCAGATTGCAAGGATCCCCGAGGGGAGGGGTGTGTGTGTGTGTGTGTGTTCAATGGACTTAGACACATACTAGACTTTCCATACCTATATGGAAACAATCATGCACAAGGCATAATGATTGCATAGTTATGATAATTCCAATACAAAGTAAAACTTGGAAGAGATAATTCATTCTTGAAGTATAGATGTACAAGATCCTAGTTCCAACATTCCCGCACATCCTGATAAGAATTTAGCAAGCAACGTGCCACATGGGTAACCAAGCCAAGGGTTAACTAGATTTGGGTGTGTGTGTGTTTAAAAATAAGAGTTTTTAACAATGCAGCACAAATAAGGGTGGATAACAAAATTTTCATTATATGGCTATACATAAAATATGTATAAATTTGGTATTAAAAGTTTCAAATCTGTTAGGTATTCCAGGCTCCAAGGTTAGGGTCCACTTACCTGCACCATCAAAACAAGACTAGGTGTTAGAACGTCAGATTTTGAGTGAAGACATATAATTTTTGTTTACTCCAGCTTGTTATCGCTTATACTAAAGACCAAGACACCAAACAAGATTCTAAAGTAGATATCACAATTTATAGCTTTAAAATAAGGGGGGTATAAGTGCCCTTAAAAAGGATATTTAAGATAGTAGAAGCAACAAGAAGCATTATTGAACAAACCAAATGTGATAAGAACTTGAAATTAATTAAGGAAATTAAGTAATTGAAAAAATAAGGTATTTAAAAATATTTCAAAATTACAATAGAGGAAACTACTAATAAAATCATAAATGGGGGGTAGTTCATACCCAATCAAGAGAAGCATTATAGTTGAATAGAATTAAAAAATCCCAAGGGGTAGTCCATAACCTTGTGAAAAGAAATTTCTACCTCTTCTGGATTTAAAAAAAAAATTATATAAATAATATAAAGCAATGGAAGAATTGATTCCATGGGGGGGGAGGAATGTAGTAGTAGTAAGTAAGTGATTCCATTTCTTTAAAAAATCACATATGTATGGACCAATTCAAGTAAAGTGCCTAATTTCACACTTGCACAATTGCCAAGTGAATGCTTTAGTCACAAGGGTAAGTATTGATGAGGTGGGTAAAAAGGTCCACAATGCATAAGATATTGTCTTTATATATAGTTAGATCTTTATATATAAAATTTTATAATTTCAAAAATATTGTTAAGAATTACAAAGGATAATTACTTAAATCACTTAAGGATGAAAAATAAAATTAGAAAACAAACATATTTATATAGATAAGTAAATGTAGATAAGTAAAACAATATAAGTAATTATGTAATTATGTAAATTTATATAAGTAATTAAGTAAATGAGAGAGAGAGAGAGAGAGAGAGAGAGAGAGAGAGAGAGAGAGAGAGATTGTAATGTGAGTCTGTGCATATGTTAAAAAATAGAGGTTACTTACATCAACAAAAATTGGAGGTTAGTTAAAAAGAATTTATTGAGTGTGTGTGAGTAGGCACTATAAAAATATACATTAGCACAACACAATGCATCCATAGATGCATTCGATAGATGCAAAAAATAGTGGGTGCATCTATAAGATCTATAAGCAACGTTGATAAAGTTAATGAAATTACGGCTATGTCTATTAGCATGGTTACACAAGCGTCTAAAATTGTGGTTATACATGCATTTAATAGCACATTTTCACTGTATATATTTACATGCATTTAATAGCATGTCTGCATTGTATAATAGACTTGCTTTTAGATGCATTTTTAAACGTGCAATAGAGTTTAAAATTTTACTGCAAGCTGATAAATGTGCATCATGGCTTGCCAAACATTTTCCATGATTACTATGATGCCAAAAATTGATATTTTTTATTTGGCATTGGTATTGTTTTCTTCTATGTTTGATAAGAGTTTGAGTATCAAGTGATAGCCTAGCGGCTCTCACTTATTTCTATTTTCTAAGATATTGTATGGGATTGAGAGGATGAGTGGAATGGATCATTGTAAATACCATAGGTATGAATTATAAATACCTTGGTATGGGGTGAGAGTTATTTGCATATGGGATATTATGGGGTTTTTAGAAAATAGGAAGAGTGAGTCATATAAAGAGGTGGGCTCATGTCCATGTGTTTCAATAATATAAGAGAGTCCATATGCCAAGCATTTGGAAGGCATGTGGAGGAGTGTGGAGTCAAGAGGAATCCTTCTAGAATTCCCATGTGGAATAAGGAGGATGTGGACATATGGAAAAGAGAGGGTCCCTATGGGCTCCATGTGGGGAGACCCTTGACTTTCTCAATATTTTAAGAGTCTTGAGCATTTTTTAATTGGACACATGGCAAGAGTAGCCAAAAAGGACATGGATGGTGACATACGGGCTTATGTGATTGATGGGGAAAGGAATCTATAAGTAGCAATTGTAAATGGGTAAAGGAGGGTGACAAAATCTCTATAAAAGGAGCCCTCCTCTCCCTTGTTCATCATCCCTTCCACCATTAGGCCTCATGTTGCTGTAGCTCTAGTCTCCTCAAGCCTCTTCCATGAGCCTTCTCTCCCTTTTGTAGATATTCTCTTATGTAGACTCTTGAGTCCATCTCTCTTTAGTTCATTCTCTCTCTATGAGTAATCTTGGAGCTTCTGCTCCCTCTTGTACGTATGAAACCTCTTCCTCTCCCTTATTTTTGTAGTATTTTGAGCTGCCTTGGAGTGGAGTCTCACTCTATTGGTAAATGAAGGTCACTTCAGGTTCTCTCTCTTGAGTGTCTGTTCCCTTTTTCCATTGCTTTCTCTTCCAAAGTGCTCGGAAGTGTTGTCTATTTGGCTGCTCATTGCGCATACATGGTTTATCTATTTCCCAAGTCACAAAGGGAGCTCCTCCTTCCCTCTTAGGCGACCTCTATGGGACTTGGATCGTTGATGAAGTCTAAGCATGGAGGTAGTATTCTCCCAAGTCGGCACCAGTAGAAGGAGTAAGTGTTTTTCATGACAGTTTGACCCCTGTCAGTATTTTGCTCATAATTTTTTGCTCGTTGGTCTAATTTGGATGAAACTTATACCAGCACAAAGCTCTCTTCAAGGAGCATCATCCGCTCCATCCCTATGAGACTTTGAGGGGCCGATGATGCAAATGCCACACCTTGCAATGCTGCCCTTTCTAAAGTTTCATATTGGATTGCCAATGCAGAGACCATCTCACCCTCACCTTGATAGAACCGGTCCAACTGCAACATCAAAGCATTTGGCAACTCCACTATCCCAAATCTTTGCTTCATTATAGCCACCACTTGGTCCCAGTCCTCCTTAGTAGAGTCTAGCAAGGCCTCATGCCAACTCAAGGCTACACCTTCAAGAAAATTAGGCAAAATCTCCGCCCAATCCTTCATGGACCATAAAGAAAGATGCCATCCTCAAACAAAATCCTGAAGATAAGACTCTAGTTCTTCCCCTTGGGTCCCTCGAAACACTGGAATCTTCATCATGATGAAACACAAAAAGGAAACATCAAGATCCAAATAATATCCCAAACAAGATCCAAACAAGATCCCACAGAGCCTTAGTATACCAAGACCAACTTATTATGCATAACCACTTGTTGAAAACCCTCCACAATGTGACCCTCAATAAAATTTTCAAAAATAAGTGACCAACCAGCACCATGAAAACATGCATTCAAGAATCACCCTTGTCACAATTGGAAGTGCACATAACAGCTTCAAGATGTTGTACTTTTCATCATTTGCATAGCAAAAGAAGTTGAAAGCATTGAGAATCACCACTCCACTATTATAGTCAAAAACTACCCAAAGACTCAACTCTTCTTCACACCAAACTACTAGTGCATGAAATAATCCCCAATATATCATTGTGCCTACTATTGGTGTTGAGCTCCCTGATTGTAGGCTCAGCCCTCATTGCTCCTTTCCAGAATGGGGTTGGTTCCTTCCTATAGGGGCCCGACCCGTCCCTTCATGTCGCTTCCTCTTTCCTTGATTTGAGCTTCCTAGTTGCAGGCTCAGCCCTTCTTGCTCCATTCCCGAAGGGGGGTGGTTCCTCCCCTCAGGATCCTTTTCCTCGCAATTCAATCTTGGCCTTCTTTAATTTGATCTCCTTGTCTTTAAGATATTTTGCCCAAATGGCAAATTGAGCTGCAACATCTATTTTCTTGTCGTAGATAGTTGTAGCAATGGCAAATGGCATTCTCTACATAGAGATTTTGTATGCACAAACAACCCAAAGCAAAAAACGTACACAGGGTGGTAGCACGTAGGCCATCGGATATAGTAGTCATCTATGATGGGGGTATGGTAGACCATGCATTTCAGAGGCTGTTGCATAGTAGGATATGCATCCGATTTAACTATTGGGCCTGTCAATACCACAGTATCAACTCTATACATGACAAAGTTGCTTCTTGATTCCTTCCTTCGTCATCCTAAGGCTGTGGATGTTCTCCTTCTTCTCCTCTACTTTTCGCTCACTCTGTGCAATAGCTTCATCTAAATCCCTCAGCATCTATTGAAGCTACATAAATTGTTGAAAAACATCTTCATGGCTCATTTCCAAGACTTTTACTCTAGTTTGGAAATCTCTCAAGACAACGTGCGGATTGCTTTTCATAACTATCGAAAGCCAAGACAAGCTCGTGCACACATCTATCATGACCTTTTTGCAGGGTCTTGTAGCTTACTCTTTAACTTCCAACAGTGTTTCGAAAAAACAACCCTCATTGTGGCTACTGCCAATTGCTCCACCATGGTTGCTACAACTTGCTCCACCATGGCTACTATCTGCATCCTTCCTAGCATGGGATCTCTCTGGTTGTCTTCTCCACCCTGGCTATTCTCTGTCCCATCCTTCCTAGCCTTGAAGCTCTCTCGCAATTCTTGCATCACCTTTCTAGTTTCTGTATTCTCCCTTTTTAGCTCCTCCATCATCTTGTCTTTTTCAATGTTCAATGTGTTTTGCATGTTGCTGAGCCGTTTGTAAAGAACCTCCTTTTTGGCTCTCTGATCTTTAAGATCATTTTGCATCTTTTCTAGCTCCTTGGCCGCCATGTCTCTCACTTCTTTGAGGAGCTCCTTCATGCACTTCTCTGCTTCTTCTCTTCTATGCCTTTCCATGTCGACCATTTTTGTAGCAGCCTCAACTTGCTCTTGTGCCTGTAAGGCCCTCACTTGTGCCTCCTCTACCTTGGCTTTTAACACCATATTAGAGAATTTGTGAAAATCCTGATAATTTGGGAATTTTTGAGGGGTTGTAACTATGTAACATTCAATGTTTTTCATTGATTTTTCCCATAGATTTGGCAGTCCATCCAAATCTCACAAATGTGCATGGTTTGCATCAACATAAATAAAATGTCAAATATTGAGGTTTCGACCAATGCATGGTAGTTTTTGAGGGGTTGTAATTACAATGCATTGAGTGCACTCCATTGACTTTCTCACTAGATTTGGCTGAGTATATGAAACTCATAGTTTGGAGTGTGAATGTTCTGCATTAGCCGAGAAAAAAACATCATATGTTTGAGTTCAACGAAGCATTTTTTGTCTCTTCTCAAAAAAAGGTGGTGTACAAAAACACCATTTTAGTTTAGTTGAGAAAAAGTAAGAATGCAACACTAGTCCTTGATATTTTGTCAAGTGTGCAGAACTTGCAACACAAAGCAATGGTTTGCAAAAAAAAAGATAAAGAAAAAAGATCAATGTCATACCTTCCAAATATTTGTCAGTATTCAATTAAATTATTGTTGTGCAAGGAAAAAAAAGTCATGCTTTTCAAGTACCTTCACTCCATTGTGGAGTCAGCATCAGAGTTGGAATTTGTACTATGAGACAAACTAGATAATGCTCGCTTGCGTGCAATGGTTGGTATCTTCACCTTGATGGGGAGGTTGCTGCTCTTTGAGGAAACCTTCTTTGAGAGGTTACCTTTTGAAACCCATGACCATACAATAGCATCAACAGATTCCCAACATGGAGGAACACCTTTATTGCACATCCAAATCTTATTCCAACAATCTGCATACACCTCCTCAATTTGTGCATTGCGTCTTTTGCATATAGGTGCCCAATATTGTATGAAAACCTTCTTGAAATTTTTAGATTTATTATCCTTTTGTACATCAGTTTGAGCAATGCCTAGCCAAATTGGGTAAATTTTTTCTGCTGGTCGGACCAAAAGAAAGTGTCCTTTTTGTACATCAAATGATTGTTTTGGCTTTTTCCTTTGAGGTCCACAGTAGTGATCATTCAACTCTTCAATTCCTTGAAACTCATCGTTTTCATTATCAACTACTTGCACACAATCAATATGTTGCGTCTTTGGCCAAAATCTCTCGTACATGCCCTCTACACTATTGTTTGGTTTATGAAGCTCATCAATCATGTTCTTCCAGTACTTCACTACCGGCTTGTAAAACTTTGTGAAAGATGCTTCTGGACCTTGCAAGTGCGCACATTTTTCCAAAAGTGTACATACTCCTTGATACCAACTATCACATGTGAGTGATCCTTCACATACTCGAACATGGGTACACAAGGTGGCTCTCCACTTGGTAGCATTGGATGATCATCCGGATGTCTCTTCCATAACTCAATGCCACCTTTACTTGGTTGCCAATATAATGATCATGGATGCACTTTATATTGCATGATAAGAACTTCATTTCGCATAAAGAACCAAAATTGGAGAGGCTTTGAGTGTCCCACTAAAGCATTTTGCCCATCGCATAGGCATCCATCAACATAGCTCTTGAAATCAAGGACTTCCATTACCAAAAATGGCGTTGGAGAAGACTCCTCACATTGTCTAAAAGTATCCATGAGATGTGCAAATGTCAATGTTTGGCTAGTTCTTAACCTCTCTGAAAACCTACTGAACATTGCATCAATATCCTCATGTGTATGCCCAACCATCAAGAATCCCAATTGAATTGACTTGAAAATCCCTCGAGCAACAAGTAATGATAGGTATGCAAACAAGTACCTATTCTTGTTTTCAGAACCACAATTATCCAATTGTAACAATAGGTGTTCGGGTAGTTTCTTATAAGGATTTTCTTGATGGGAACTTCCAAGTCCAAGGTCTTTGAATGTTCCACCCACTGCTCCAAGATGAAGTTGTTGCTTGTCATTAGAAACATAGTGAGAATCCAATGCTTCTCTTGAGGTTAGTGCATTTAGCAGAGCGTTATCAAACCTTGGCATCCCATCATGTACCAAATCTCCAAGTGCATGGTTATCAAATCTTTCAAGATTTCTCAAACACAAAGCCAATGAACCGATTGTGAAGTTAGGATCCGACGGCCACAAGGATAAAGAAAAGTGACCATAACGTCCTTGACCATGTCCATGTGTTATCATGCCAGTCAAAGCCACTAGGAGCTGAAAGGATTTGTTTGTGTCCTTTGAACGATTGCGTAATATAGGGATGGCTGTCTTCTTTTGGTCCATCTTATCATGGATAATGCACAAGTATGTCTGAGGATACATTTCAGAAAATCTGCGCCAAGTGTAGTACATATTTCTACAACTTTTTTGTTGTAACATGTGCTTTCTTCTATCTTCCATCAACTTATTACGTTCATTTTGGCATTTTGTTGCTGCAAGCTAAGCCTTGATTGCACTACATAAACCACACTTAGAGAATTCACTTATTTTTGAAAAAGTTACATGCTTGAATTTAGAGTTCCATATACGGTTGAATGTGGAAGTTGACATCTCCTTACAACCCAAACTATGCTTTAACTGCATGTTAACCTCATAGAGAATATCAAACTGCTTGTATACATCCGGTATCACTAGCTGTGTTTCCCTTGATCCATCCTGAAGTGTTCTACTTTTGTGTGGCATACCCTCAGAATTGTATTATGGCTCTACCCAGTTCTGTGTGGTCCCAACCTCTTCACACGATTCCTTTATTACCATGCATGCACATTTGTATACCAATTTCAAATTGCTCCCTGTATCAATAAAATGTTGTTTTTGGAATACCATGCATTTCATACCATGCTCTACAACAAACTTGAATACCATTCACTGAAAAGACATATTTGAATTGCCCATTGTCATCTTTTCAACAAGCAACCCCAAGAGTGTCATATACATAATTGGTGCAAGCCTGCAAACTTTGGCCCCAATACTCTATGCGTAATTTGGATATCATTTGACGATCGGCAAATTGACAACAATTTTGTTTACAACAATCAATCATAGATACTTTTGTGACTGCATCCCTTGTGAGTCTAGATGATGCTAATGGCATGCCATGTTTTTTAGCTTTCCTCTTTATCATGCAGTAATGCCTCTTTTTTGTGGATTTTTCATTTGGGTCCTCATCTTCCATGTGCTTTTGCCTAGAACCACTTGGAAAATTCATGGTGTCATCGATTCTTAATGAAGTTCCATCTAAAAAGGTTATTTGTGCAATGGGCCATTTTATTAAGTGGATGGTATCGATGCCTGATCTATGATACTTTTCAATTCCCACACCCAGATTACCTTCACCAAGCATCTCAAAATTTATAGGTTCAAATGGGTAGACATACAAAACAACACCCTCAGCAATGCTCTTGGTTTTCTGCACATCCCATATTAAAACTTTCTTGTCCTTCCATGATTCTCGAATGGAAAACTCATCATATTCACATAGAGGTTCAACATCAATGGTATCTGATGTTATATCATTCATTGGTACAATAGCTCCATTGACATTGTCCACACAACTCATTGATCGTGCTTTTTAACGAACAACACTACCCAAAGCCTCACAGACTAAGAATGCATCCATTGTAGGAAATGGAAGAAGTGCACTTTCATCCATACAAATATCGATCACCACTGATACATTGTTTTCTCCCAAGGGCACACCTTGGCACATGTCATCATGTGATGTAGAGAATATTGTCCCAATGGCAACAATCTTTCCACTGACAAGCAAGTTTACTTTAACCCCCACTTTCAATGTGGCACCTGCATACATAACGTTTGTTATAGTTCAATATTGATATCTGATGGTGTGACTTAGGATGAAAATGCTTTACAAGATTTCACTACATGACCAAATCTTCCGAAACCTTGGTGCTTTGAATTTTAGCCAGCAAAATCTGGCTACATGGCCAAATCTTCATAGACCATGGTGCTTTGAAAGGGAGATAGCAAGATTTGTCTACACAACCAAATCTCTCGAGACGCTAGTGCTTTCAAGAAACCATCAAGATTTATCCACACAACCAAATCTACTTAGACCTTGGTGGTTTGAAAGAAGCCAAATCTCCACATACCCTGGTGCTTTCAAAGAAGCCCACAAGATTTGGCCACATGGTCAAATCTCCCCATACCTTGGTGCTTTGAAAGGAGCCAACAAGAGTTGGCCACATGGCCAAATCTCCTAAGACACTAGTGCTTTGAAAGAAGTAATAAGATTTGGCCACACAGCCAAATCTACTCAGACCTTGGTGCTTTTAAAGAAGCTAGCAAGATTTGGATGCACGGCAAAATCCTTCAAGACTTGGTGACTTCTTTCAAAGCACTGAGAAGATTTGGTTGTGGCGTTCTTTCAAACTTAGGGAGATTTGGTCATGTGGCCAAATCTTGTAGGCTTCTTTCAAAGCACTAGGGTATGGGGAGTTTTGGCCATGCAACCAAATCTTGCATGCTTCTTTCAAATCACCAAGTTCTGGGAGATTTGGCTGTGTGGCCAAATCTTTCAAAGCACCAGGGTTTGGGACTCTTTTTTTAAATAGATGATTTTAAAACACAAAATATATACATTTTCACATTTTAAATAAAAAATTACATAATTAAAAAAAATAATTAAAAAAAACTTTAAAATGCATTTGAATTATTGAAATATTTTATAATTAAGTTAGATATTCCTATAAACTAAAATAATATAAAAGCTACTTTAAACTCTTATTTTCTTTTTTTTAATAAATGATTTCTAAAAATAAAATTTAAATGTTATATTTAATTCAAACTTCACTAATTTAAAAAATAACATGCAAACTACTTTAATCTCTTTTTTTTTAAATAGATGATTTTAAAAAACAAAATATATACTTTTTGACATTTAAATAAAAACTTCACTAACTTAAATAACATAAAAGCTACCTTAAACTCTTATTTTCTTTTTTTTTTAAAGATGATTTTTAAAACTAAAATTTAAACTTTTTTTATTTAAATAAAAATAGCACTAATTTAAAAAATAATATAAATACTACTTTAATCTCTCTTTTTTTAAATAGATGATTTTAAAAAATAAAATATATACATTTTCACATTTTAAATAAAAAATTATGTAATTAAAAGAAATTATTTGAAGAAACTTTAAAATGCATTTGAAATTTTGAAATATTTTATGATTAAATTACTTTAAACTCTTATTTTCTTTTTTTTAATAGATGATTTCTAAAAACAAAATTTAAACGTTATATTTAATTCAAAACTTCACTAATTTAAATAATAACATGCAAACTACTTTCATCTCTTTTTTTTTTAATAGATGATTTTAAAAAACAAAATATATACTTTCTGACATTTAAATAAAAATTTCACTAACTTAAATAACATAAAAGCTACCTTAAACTCTTATTTTCTTTTTTTTAAAAAGCTGATTTTTAAAACTAAAATTTAAACATTTTTTTATTTAAATAAAAATAGCACTAATTTGAAAAATAACATAAAACCTACTTCAATCTCTCTTTTTTTAAATAGACGATTTTAAAAAACAAAATATATACATTTTCACATTTTAAATAAAAAATTACGTAATTAAAAAAAATAATTTAAAAAAACTTTAAAATGCATTTGAAATTTTGAAATATTTATAATTAAATTACATATTCCTATAAACTAAAATAATATAAAAGCTACTTTAAACTCTTATTTTCTTTTTTCTAATAGATGATTTCTAAAAAGAAAATTTAAACGTTATATTTAATTCAAAACTTTAGTAATTTAAAAAATAACATAAAAACTACTTTAATCTCTTTTTTTTTTAATAGATGATTTTAAAAAACAAATTATATACTTTTTGACATTTAAATAAAAACTTCACTAACTTAAATAACATAAAAGCTACCTTAAACTCTTATTTTCTTTTTTTTTTAAAGATGATTTTTAAAAATAAAATTTAAAAGTTTTTTTATTTAAATAAAAATAGCACCAATTTAAAAAATAACTTTAATCTCTTTTTTTTTAAAGGTGATTTAAAAAAATAAAATATATACATTTTCACATTTTAAATAAAAAATTACGTAATTCAAAAAATAATTTAAAAAAACTTTAAAATGCATTTGAAATTTAGAAATATTTTATAATTTTTTCTATAAAACTAAAATTTAAATAAATTTTTGAAAAAAAAAAGGCTACGTAAAAAAAACCTTACCTGGAATCTCCCGCTCCGTCCATCTCCGCCGTTGTCCGTCGGTCGTTCTCCGTCGCTGCCAAAATTCCGTCGAGCTCCTGCAAATCTGTCGATTTCGATGAGGAGGAGCTCGATCGAGGTACGAAGAATGAGGGGGGTCCCTCTCTTTATATACGAAAATTTAGGGTTTCGCTACCTCGATCTAGGTATTTCACATGCCACATACATATCGATCCATCATACCTCGATCGAGGTATAGACATGCCACGATACCTCGATCGAGGTATTTTACATGCCACATATACATCGCTCCGTCATACCTCAATACCTCGATCGAGGTATTTGACATGCTCCATACACATCAGTCCATCTACCTCGATCGAGGTATGGACCTACCACGATACCTCGATCGAGGTATGTCAGCTGCTAACCGGATGCCACATACCTCGATCATGGTATCGGACATGCGGCCAAGTCATCGGTCCAGCATACCAGGTCGAGGTTCATGGACTTGCCACGTTACCTCGATCGAGGTATGTCAACTGCCCTGTCGGATGGCACATAACTTGATCGAGGTATTTGACACGATCGAAGACATCTATCCACAATACCTCGATCGAGGTATGTGGACTTGCCACAATACCTCGATCGAGGTATAGCTGGATTGCCACGATACCTCGAACGAGGTATAGGTGGCATGCCACGAGACCTCGATCGAGGTATAGGCTCGGTTCATTGAAAAAAATTCTAGGACCTCAATCGAGGTATTGGCTTGGCTCGGTTGTCCTCATGTGTGAGTTTCATTGGAGATAATACCTCGATCGAGGTATTGCAGACCGAAGCAAAACCTTTGTATTTTCACTCGAGCGGGTGTCACACTCACTCGAAAGTGGTCCGAAAGTGGACACCCTTAGCTTGCTACCTCCCATTATGTTTCAATTTGTTTTGTGAAAGAATTAATAGACATTGAGTTAGTACCTTGTGCAAAAAATGCTTTGTGCTTTGTGATGTGAGTTTGTATTTCTCCACTAAAAGAATGATTCTTTGATTTTAAACATATGATAGGTGTTGCAGATTGTCCTAAAAAGTTGAAGAGCTATCTTATTACAAATTTTGATCCTGCATCCAATGGGTTATGGAAACATGAATTGCCCATACCCATTGAGCACGTGTTCGAAATGAATGGCATCCATTATGAAGTAAAGAAATCAACAATACTTGGGGCAGAATATGGTCTTTTTGTACATACGAGCATCAAGAAGAAACAAGATTTGATGGTATATAATGGTCCAAAGTATGATTATGATACTTGGAGATCTCTCCTCAAGTTTTTCCCAAGGATGAAGACTTATGGAATGTTTGAAGATCCATTCATTGAGCCATTGACAAATGTGAAATGTATTGTGGGAGATGTATTGTATGGAAACATTGCCTGGATATATAAATAGCTCAATGTATTATAAAGAAAGAACAAATGTTATATTTGTATACATCCCTAAGCTACCACCTTGGGCTCAAAAGTCACAAGGAGATTTGAGTGCCCATGGCTACATTACTGTGCAAACCATAAAGGATATCTCCTTTGGAGATGAGCTACTTTGTGAGTATGAATACTAGTATGGAATTGTTAATGATTGTGTTAAACGATGTGATGCAAAATTTAGTTGCAAATTTGGCTATGTGTCAATGGTTTTGATTATATTTAGCACAAGAAAGCAATTTAAAAAAAGGTTTTTATCAAGATCATGTCTCTGAGTTTCATGAGCTCTATTGTGATGGAGAGTTTCACGAGCTCTATTGTGATGGAACGGTATTTTTGAACACCACATTTATATGATGGATGTCAAAGCTCTACCATAATCCTATTGCATATGTCAATAGTGCAATTTATCAACATAAAAACATATGCATTTGGCATTAATTTGATACATCTAATATACCAAATAAAAATTGATAGTTGTTGCAAGTTTAATTTTGTTTTTGAACACCACATTTATATGATGGATGTCAAAACTCTATAACAATCCTATTGCATATATCAATGCTACAATTTAATTTACTCCAATGAGTCTTCCTAATGCAACATCTATAAATTGGCTTTTGTTTGTGGTTTTGATGTATATGAAACAACAAACATCTTTCTTTCACTAGCAAATCAACAAATGTTTTGGCCATGGGACCATGTTCACATCTATTAAGGCCTTTTGCCATAGCAACATACGAAAGCTTGTTGCTTGGGTTCTAGGAATTGGGAAAGCATTGTGCATGGTCTAGTCTCCCCCAACATAACTGAAAATCCCTTTGAGGGCAGATGCCATCAGGTGCATTGCAACTCTAGCAGACTAAGATGATAACTTGCATTTGCCATCCATGTTATTCTTTAGGTTGGTTAACATGCTCTTGGAGATCACCCTTGAGAAATATACATCACGTCCTTTATGTTGCTCTACTACTACTTGAACCTACTAGAACTTGCAGGTTTCTTTCGTATCAGGAAAGAAGTGAATGGTCTTCTTCACCACATCATGGAGGTCTGTTGGCAAGCTCAAAATCTTGAATCCACCATTTTTACTAATATGAGAATTGGGGTATACATCTAGGATATCCTGTCTCTTCCACTGCTTCTCGAAAAAGTGTGCACAAAATACCTCTAGAAATTCTTAAAGCATTTTTAATCACGCTTTCATTGATGGTAATCTTCTAACCTTGATAGACTAGTTGCTTCTCCTTCACGTTCACCTCCTGTACCAACCTCATGAATTTTTAGAGAGCATCCAAATTGGGCTTTTGAAGAGTGAGAGTGGAGCTCCCATATGTCATGATTTCAAGATTAGGAGGGGCTCTCACACTATGCTATAGAGAGGGAGGAAAGATTGTGTGAGGACCCAAACTGTGCACGGTCCATTACGAGAGGGGGTAGAAGTTGCAGGAAGAGTGCAAGGGAGATAGAAATGGTCGAGAGAGAGAGAAGATGAAATAGTGGAGGCTTGAGTTTTCAGTCCGATTACAAGGGAGAAAGAAATGGTTAAGAGGCATAGAAGATGAAACAGTGAAAAAAACAGAATAGTGGAGGCTTGAGATTGCAAGGGAGACGGGACTACACTATCAAGATGAGAGCTGGTTGTAGCCCGCCAACTACACTGTCAAGGTGAGAGCCACTACAGTGGTTGGTCTAAATTTCGATTAATTCAAAGTGGCAGTACTAACTTGCATGGTAATGAATGATTAGAGATGATGGCATCTAAGATTCCCAACCATGTTTGTGGTGGTAGCTAAGACCCACTGGGCTAGCAGTTAATTACCAGCAGCCACCCCCATAATTACTTAGCTTCCAGTTACCACCATCCAGCTTGCATGCATGATTACTATGAGTGCAGTAAATTACTAGTCTCACCGGGCTTGCATGATCAGGAGAATACTACAATGCATGGTAATGAGGGATTAGAGGTGATTAGGCTTCATGATTTACTTTTGTGGGAATTACTACCCCATGGTAGTGGTTGTCTTTAGCCACGTCTATCGTGGGCTATGATTCCACCGTGATGGCAGCTAAAATTACCAACCACTGCTCACCCACCACCAGGCTTAAGCATGCATGATCACTACAAGTGCAGTAAAAATTACCAGTCACCGGGCTCGCATGCTCACAGTAGAGTACTAGAGTTCATGGTAATGTGTGATTACAGCCACGTCTTTCATGGATATAATTCCATCGAGGTCGCAGTTAAAATTACCAGCCACTGCTCACCCACCACTAGGCTTAAGCATGCATGATCACTACGAGTGTAGTAAAAATTACCCTTCATCGGGCTCGCATGCTGAGTAGAGAACTAGAGTGCATGGTAATGAGTTATAAGAGCTTCATGATTTACCTTTGTGGGAATTATTGCCCGGTGGTGGTGGCTCTCATCAGCCACGTTTGTCATGGCTAAGATTCCACCGGGCTCACAAGTAGTTACTAGCCATTGGAGTGGAACCACATGGCATCTTCTTCACAATTACCAGCCCATCTGGGGTGGCACCTAAGATTCCACTGTGGTGGCCTGCAAATAATATGGATGGAACCTCGAGCTCTAGCCACCATGGTGGCTTGAACTTTATAATATATATAAGATTCATGGCATTTGGCATTTTGCTATGTTGCTCTCATCCACCTCTGCTTTGCTAATTTGCGCCACATGCTCTACTACTTTGCTACACACCCCTTCTCAAGCTCTTTTCTGCCCCTTCTCTACTTTGTTTGCTCCACGCTCCCTCCTCCAACTCTCGTCTCACTCATCTGATCCCCTGCTCATCTGTTGCTCACCCACTCATCTTCAGCATGCTTACTACCACCCCCCCCTTGATGCTCTATGATCCCAATGTTATCTTCCTTCTCATATCAAGTGATTGCATTGCACTCACCTTGAGTAGAAATGCTAGTGCTATTGGAGACCCTTTGTTCCCACAATCAATTTTCCACACATCTGTATGTCACTACCATAGATGACATGCTCATAGAGGGCCTCTTTATGGTTGTGCTATATGGTTTCCCCCTAGATGTCACCGAAGGCCTCATTATTTTCAGAGCAGAGTACTCTCAACTTGTCAGGGGGCTGTAATTTGAGTCCTGGCAATGTGCATGGTCTTCAGCCTCTCCATGGATCCTCCTTTGGCTCCCTAAAATTTTTTAATGCAACATGCTAGACTGGCAAAAAACTGAGTTGTACAAAGTCCCTTTTGCTCAAATGAGGCTCTCAGCAAACGACTGGATGTAATATTTTGGCCTCTAAGGCTCTCAACAATCTTTTGGCTCACTAGATGTAATGTTTGGTTTCTAAGGCTCTTAGCAATTGCTCAACTTTAATTACATTTATGTAATCTATTTTTGTTCAATTTGAGGCTCTTAGTATGTGTTGGGGTAAAGGGTAGTGTGCCCACCCACTTGTACAGTGCCCATGTATACTCATATATATATGATAGAGGAATAAGCTGGAGTAGCTTTTGCTCCACCATATATGGTGTCTCTTATTCCTTCCAAAATGCTCCCTCTTCCCCCTCAACTAGTATCGGAGCAAGGTCGTAGAGATTGCTGTTCAGGTTATGGAGTGTAGGAGCCGGGAGCCGCCCTCATTTGTTATTGCCACTGCCCTTGTAAAACTCTTTGTTGGCTCTGTAGAAGGTCGTGGAGCAGCTGTGTAAGACCGTGGAGAGATGACCCATTGAGGTAGAGCCGTTGGCCGTCAATTACCACCGTTTGGACGAGGTCGTTTGGCTCGTTGGAGTAAATGCTCCAAGGCATAGAGGTAGTCGGAGTCCATCATTGATGAAGGCGGCCGAGCAGATTGTGTTGCAGTTGGAGCTGAGGCGTCACAGGCACTAGCTTTAGAAAGTCTAGGTGGAGAGGTTGTAGTTGAGGTAGCTGCTGACTATGAACGGTTGGCGATTGGCTGAGGAGGATACCTTGGCTAATGATGCCCGGTATGATCCATTGGCTGGTTATGCTAGGACAAATGTGGTTTCTGTAGTTATTGACTCAGGTCATATTGCGCATGGGAAAGAATCATTGATATGTTTGCTTCATAAGTGCCTCCATGGCCAGAAGCAATCCCCTCGAGCTTGGCTTCATAGGTTTGATACCATTATGAGAGCGTAGGATGTGATGCACAGTGAGACAGGTTATGGTCTCAGTATTCAAGAGGTTGCTATCCTTCTGAGGTTACTTGCCATATGGTTCCTTATGGACAAGGATGCTTTGCAGTGGGAGCTACATGGCCTTGATGATGTTTGTCAGATCCTTGGTTGTTTCAGTATGGAGAGGGGGAAGTTGCTGAGTACTCCATTGCTTGTATTGGCTCCATACTTGAAACACAACAGGTTTGACGATCACAGATCAGTTGAGCAGCAAGTTATGGTTGATATGGTAGCCATAGTACTTCATGCATACATGACTGTGTTGAGACTTGGTTCTCACATGTTTGCCATTGGGGCTACACTTCCGGTTGTTGCTTCCGTTGCAATGGGAGTTGGTAGCATGATTATGGCAGATTTTGGCAATAGGGAAGCGGTTGTGGACATCAGGTCCTTATGCTTCTAGGAGTAGCATGCAGGTGATGCAGGTTGGGTAGACCAGCAGAGGTCTATTGTAGGGCATGTGCTTATGGTCACAGGTGGTACATAGACATTTTCTTTGCACAGTGATAGTTTGGGTGCTATGGACTTAGCACAAGAGCACGTGGTGGTGAGAGTTCACTCTCCAAATGAGATCTGGCATGAGATCTTGGTTGACAGGCATCTACAGCTTGTCATTTTCTATCCTGTAAACCTGATGTTTGCTAGTAGCTTATCCTCTATGCACTTTGCACGTTGTAAAGTGCCGATGGGCATAGGATGATGGTCTGGTCATCTTGTTTTTTAGCCTATGGCTGATTGTATTATATGTGTACTATACTCCCTTAAAGACACACTGCCTTTAAGTGGGAGGTTGTTGGGGTAAAGGGCAGTGTGCCCACCCACTTGTACAGTGCCCATGTATACTCATATATATATGATAGAGGAATAAGCTAGAGTAGCTTTTTCTCCACCATATACGGTGTCTCTTATCCCTTCTAGAGTGCTCCCTCTTCCCCCTCAGTATGCACTATTGTTAACTATTATATTTGAATGGTTATGGTCGCTAGCTGTAATTTTTTGCCCTTTAAGGCTCTCAGCAATAGCCGAGTTTTTATAAATGTAAGAGCATCTGTTCAATTTTTGCTTGATATAAGTTGATGATTTTTATACAACCTGTTATTGGATGTAGATGTACATTGTAATATCTTTTGCTCAATTTTCACTCGATAAATTGTACTTTTTCCCTCATTTATATTTACTACAACAAGGACTACAATTTCCTTGGTTTATGACAAAATAGCACTAAAATAACTCCAACGACCCATCGTTGTGGTTGCATGGAGATACATCTAAAAAAATACAATTAACCTTTCAAAAAATGCAATTGACGATATGGCCCTTGAGGGGTCCCCTTTAGGGGCAAGGGCCATATCAACGTGCTTTATACAATAGAAAGGGCCATATCATCAATTGCATTTTGCTTGGTTGCACAACGGAATACATTTTCCTTGGTACATAAATATATAACTCCAAGAACCAGCACGGTGGCTTTTATAAATCCCCTCCTATTTGCCAGTGTGCTGGTCATCATAAACCTCCTCCTGTAATACATAAAAATAGGTAATAGATCTATAACTTCAAGAACCAATTTGGTGGGGTCTCCAAGACAACCTTGAATTCTAGGCATTGAAAGGTCGTCAGTTGCACAGAGGTGATGCTCAAAATGATAGATTGCATCTCATTGTTACACTAAAAACTAGCGCGGTGGTCTCTCCAAGCCAACCTATGATGGGCTACGGGCAAAGATGCGGCAAAAGGCTACACCATGACAGGTGGTCAGCCAGGCTAGAGACTACATTGCGGCGGTGTTTAAAATGATAGATTGCATCTAATTATTATGCCAAGAACCAATGCAGTGGTCTCTCCAAGCCTAACTTCAATTTTAATGATCTGCATGGGTGCGATGCCCAATGAGAGGTGGCAAAGCTATGGCAGAAGGATGTGTGATGGTAAGTGATTAGGCGGCGTAGGCCAAACTGTGCTACACGAAGCAGTGCAAAGATGTCATGTGTTGAGCTATGCAGTGTTCAAAACAAATAGATTCTGTCTCATTATTATGCTAGTGCGCCTTCATGACATCAAGAAAATTTCTGACAAGAACGCAGGTCTATGCAAAATTCACATAAATTCACCCAGAAGCGCATCACGTCACGACCCCAAAATGGCCCCAAAAATAGTTCCATGATTGGTTACACCCAAGAAAACGTTGACCCTATACCACTCGGTATATCCACAGACAACACCATGCAGTAAGCTATGATACCACTCGGTGCTATGTACACCGCACGGTGTGCCAATACACCGTGCAGTATAATCTCATACACCGCGCGGTGTTTAGCTACACTGCACAGTATTCTTAATCATATATAAATCAGCGATGCGCTAGTGCTATAAACATAATCAAGATTCCTAAAATTTTGTGGAGTTTTGGGAAAGACAAGAAGAATAAGAAAGAAGGATTAACAAAGCTACAAAGAAATTGGTAAGCTTTGTTAGTCCTTGTAACTTCAAAGGTGTCGGTGGTGGGCTCACTTTTGCCAGTCGAAATCCACTTGCACGTAGATACTAATTGGACAATTAGCATTTACATACTATTAGGTAAAGAGTAAGTTAGTTGCATATGACATTGAATGTGTCTTTGGAAAAATAGATGATTTTAATTTTTTACGTGAAGTATTCAAGTTGTAACTTGTCTTGACTCTTTCAAAAGACTTAGGATTACGTAAAGAGTTTGTTAGTTGCATGGATTAGGATTTTAGTCTAGTTGAATGACTTAAGATTTCAATCTAGTTGTGTGAAATATTGTAGGTACTAGGAAGCTTTGGAAAAAGGAAAAAATAGACATTACAAGTTGCATGAAGTGGTTCACTTTTGCAAATGCTAAGGGTTTAAATTGTAGTTGCATTAGTTTTTGTGTGTGGTTTTTTCTTGATTTTAGCATATATTTTTATTTATAATCATGTAGCAGGATAGCCTATAATTATATTTCAAAAAAAAGTCCCTCAATCCAATCCCTGTGGAAAGTTGCTTCTCCAAACTCCTCCTTCCTCTAACTAGTTATCTCAAAAATGGTATGTTTCCTCTCTTGTGTAGGGCCAGTCCATGAAACACCGAGCGGGAATTTTCTAGGTAAGAAAGTGCTTCCCCTCTTTTTCTATTTTTATTTCCGTTATTTGCATTAGCCTACAGCTAGCGCCTTAAGCTAGCGGCACTAGCTGCAATGATGGGTATAGGAACTCTCTCTTCCCCTCTCTTCTCTTATAATTCCCTCTTCTTCCCCTCTTCCCCTCTTTTCCTCGCTTTTTTCCCCCCGCTTTTCCTCTCTCTATTATTTCATCTTCTTCCTCCCCTGTCTTTTCCTCTCTTTTGTGTATGCTTATGCATAAGCTCATAAGCATATGCTTATGCTTATGCATGAGCATATGCTCATATGCTTATTCTTATACATGAGCTCATAAGCATATGCTCATATGCTTCTCTTTCCCCCTCTTCCTTCTCTTCTTTTTCCCTCTCTTTTCCCCTCTTCCTTCTCCTCTTTTCCTTCTCTTGCATTTATGTATGCTTATGCTCATATGCCCATGCATAAGCATAAGCATATGCTTTCTCTCTTCCTCTCTTTTACTTCTACTCTTTCATCCTCTCTTCTCTCTTCCTCTCTTTCAATCGCATCCTTCTCTTCTTTTTCCCTCTCTTTCCCCCTCTCTTTCATCTCTTTTTCTCTCTTTTCATAAGCATATGCTTACATTCTCATATGCTCATCCATAAGCATAAGCATATGATTTCTCTCTTTTCCACTTTTTTCTTATTTTCCCCTCTTCTTTTTCCTTCTCTTTTCCCGTCTTCCTTCTCTTTTTCCCTCTCTTTTTTCCTCTCTTTTCTTCTTTTGCCCTTTTCTTTTCCCCTCTCTTTTTCCCTATCTTTTCCCTTCTTTCATCCTCTTTTCTCTCTTTTCATAAGCATATGCATTTGCATATGCTTATGCTCATATGCTCATGCAGCATAAGCACATGCTTTCGCTTCTTTTTCCCTCTCTTTTCCCCTCTCTTTCATCTCTTTTTCTCTCTTTTCATACGCATATGCATTTGTTTTCTTTTCCCCTCTCTTCTTTCTTCTCTTTTCATGCATGGGCATATGCTCATATGCTCATGCGTAAACATAAGCATATGCTTTCTCTCTTCCCCTCTTTTCCTTCTACTCTTTCATCCTCTCTTCTCCCTTCCTCTCTTTTAATCGCTTTCCTCTCTCCTCTTTTCCTTCTCTTGCATTTATGTATGCTTATGCTCATATACTTATGCTTTTCTTCTGTTCCCCTCTCTTTCTTCTTATCTTTTCATGCATGAGCATATACTCATATGCCCATGCATAAGTATAAGCATATGCTTTCTCTCTTCCCCACTTTTCCTTATACTCTTTCATCCTCTCTTCTCTCTTCCTCTTGTTCAATCACTTCCTCTTCTTTTTCCTTCTCTTTTCCCCTCTCTTTCTCTCTTTTTCTTCCTTTCCCCTCTCTTTTTTCCTCTCTTTGCTTATTTTCCCCTCTTCTCTTTCCTTATCTTTCCCCCTATTCCTTCTCTTCTTTTTCTCTCTCTTTTCCCTTCCTCTCTCCTCTCTTCCTCTCTTTCAATCACTTTCTTCTCTTGCATTTACGTATGCTTATGCTTATACGTATATTTATGCTTATGCTTATGCATGAGCATATGCTCATATGCCCATGCATAAGGCATAAGCATATGGTTTCTCTCTTCCCCTATTTTCCTTCTAGTCGTTCATCCTCTCTTCTCTATTCCTCTCTTTTAATCGCTTCCTTCTCTTCTTTTTCCTTCTCTGTTCGCCTCTCTTTCTCTCTTTTTCATATTTTTCCCTCTCTTTTTTCCACTCTTTTCTTATTTTCCCCTATTCTTTTTCCTTCTCTTTTCCCCTCTTCTTTCTCTTCCTTTTCCCTCTCTTTTCCCTTCCTCTCTTTCATCCTCTCTCCTCTCTTCCTCTCTCCCTTCCTCTCTTTCATCCTCTCTCCTCTCTTCTTCTCTTTCAATCGCTTCCTTCTCTAGTCTTTTCCTTCTCTTGCATTGACGTATGCTTATTCTTATTATTATGCTTATATGTATGCTTATGATTATGCTTATACATATGCTCATATGCCCATGCATAAGCATAAGCATATGCTTTCTCTCTTCCCCTCTTTTTCTTCTACTCTTTCATCCTCTCTTCTCTATTCCTCTCTTTCATCCTCTCTTTCTCTTTTTCCTTCTCTTTTCCCCTCTCTTTCTTTCTTTTTCTTCTTTTCCCCTCTCTTTCTTGCACTCTTTTCTTATTTTCCCCTCTTCTTTTTCCTTCTCTTTTCCCCTCTTCCTTTTCTTTTTTCCTCTCTTTCATGCTCTCTCCTCTCTTCCTCTCTTTCAATCGCTTCCTTCTCCAATCTTTTCCTTCTCTTGCATTTACGTATGCTTATGCTTATGCTCATATGCATCTCTTTTCCCTCTCTCTTTTTCCCTCTCTTTCATCTCTTTTTCACTCTTTTCATATGCATATTCATTCCCTCTCTTTTCCCCTCTCTCTTTCTCTCTCTCTTTTCTTATTTCCCCCTCTCTTTTCTCTCCTTTCTACTTAGCCATATTCGGTTCTTTTTTCTTTTGCTCCTTAGCTGTATTTGGCTCTTTTTTTTTCAAACAGATTCTAAATGGAACAACCACGCCCTCACCCATAGCTGTCCTTCGAAAACCCCAACCCAGTTCCCCACGTTGCATGGATTATAGACATAGATTTTTTTGCTAGATGATGTAAAAGAGAAAATTGTGTAAGATAGCGACTAGGTGAAGTACAACGTCCAAGTGCGTGCACATGGGTGGGGTCCAAGCCGAAGGGTAGTGGAGGAGGGGTGACTAAGGAATGCACAACACAACCTATGGGATCTCCATAGGTTTTAGAGAGACCGCCACGACCGTCGGAGCACCAAAGATGATTGTATAAAGGACATAATGGATTGTGTTGAGGCCTTCATGGATTGCCAGTACATAATCCCTAAAGAGCATGACCACATATTAGAAGAAGTGGAGGATGAGGTATCTAGTGACCCGCCTAGTGGCTCGGAGGAGGAAATTACCTCGTACAGTAAAGGTTAGCTCTTGCATTAATTTGACTCATTATTTGGATATTGTTTGTTTTGAGAATCAAACCGTATGTGAGCGTATGGATTGACTTCGAGTAGGTACTAGTCGGGAATTTCGAGCATGGCTTAGATTGGCAACTTGGGGAAATTCAAAGCATCCCCTCTATGGCAATCTAGTCTACTCTAATCTAGATCTATACCAACCATCGATTGATGAAAGAACAGCAAATAATTTCTTTTCTTTTGTTTTTTTTAAGTGCTAGGTCAGATTCATCGATGTAGAGGCAAATGTGCGTGAAGGAAGTGGTTTTGTCGACAAGGCTCAAATGTGAGTTAACTTGCGTCGAAATGTGCACGTGATGTGACAACGCGTAGAGCACTAAAAAGCAACCAACTTTTCTTTTTGGAGCACCGTCAAATTCTTCCTAAATCAAGAGATACGACTTGATTTAGGTGGAGGGGCAAAAGGAGTGCGAATGGTGCTCAATGATGATGTGTCACTGTGGGTTACATGCAGTGATGATGTGGCTGTGGAGAGATAAGACTGACATGGCAGTCATGCCACGTGTGTGGAGTTTGATCACCTAAAGTTGAATGATGTGGTAGAGTTATCTACCATGTGTCATTTCTAGAAATGCCAGAATGTTTCAAGATCTCTATGGAATCTTCAACATGATGTCGTCGTCCACATTTGGCCTTCTTCCTTTTGGAGGGGCACTGCTCCGATGGAGATGGCTATGGCAGTGGTTGATAGAGTCCCAACCGAGGTGCTCGAGCATGCGGTGTGAAGATGTTGGAAGCGTAGAAGCTATTGGAGCACTGGCATGAGCTTAGAGCCCATAGGGGTTGTGGGCTGATGGAGCTGGAGTGCTTGTTGGTGCATTGTGAGCTCTATTGGAGCTTGGAGCAGATTCGGTGGCATGTCAAGCATTCGTTGGAGTTGCCTTAGCCTACCCATATTGACGGTGAGCATACTCTGTGCTGGAGTCGGGGCTCTTGGCGTTGTTGCTACATTGAGGCAGCCAATATGAAAGCCTTACTTTTGCTGTTGGTGTAGAGTCGACCATCGGGTGGCACAACCTTACCTTTGGAGCTTTGGAGCTATAACTTGTCATGTGCGAGGCATCTAGGTACCTTGGATAGCAAGGAGGCGTTTGATGTCATTGGTGGCAGCTACGAGCTCATGTTGGAGGAGTTGTTGATCCGTTCTTGCTGTTAAGCCAGTGCTCAGTGGACGTGGGTGAGGCAGCAGCAATCGTTGAAGCATTGTCTCGGTTGTGCTATGGAGCTGCAGGCCTGTAGATGGAGTTGTAGTACAAGGTCCTTTCGTCGAAGGTGCCAAAGTCCACAGATGTGTGGAGAAGTTACGTATAAAGCAGCCCATGGATGGATAAAGTTTTCCGTTGCCCTGGACATTGAGTCGAGGGAGCTGCAGCGTTTGTCGCAGTGTTTGATGAAGCCGTAGTTGTAGAAGCTAGGAGGCTTTGGAGTTACAAGAGCCTTACTTAGATTATGGCAGAGATTGAAGGCATTGCTTGTGCATCAAGATAGGAGTCGGCTCCTTATCTCACATAACTTTTCACACAAGAAGTCTCTCACTCGATTATTTTTCTCTCAAAGACACTCTTAAACTCTCCCTATTTTCCTCTCAAAGCATCTCGCTCACAATCTCTCAACGGAATGAAATGAAGAATGAATCTATCTCTCTCTCAAGAATGATGGAAATCTCTCACCAAATGGATGGAAATTCTTCTCAATGAAAAGGAAAATTTTCTCTTTCAATAAACAGAAATCCTTCAGTCAACAGAAGTGAACGGAATGAAAGACTACCTCTCAATCTCTGAATCTCACACTCTCAAGGATCACAATGCCTCAGTGGAAGGCAAGGGAGCTCTGATACCATGACAAAATATGAAGAGGGGAGAGGAGAAGAGTGGAGATGAGGAGAGAGGGCATAGCTAGAGAGCACACCACAAATGACTAATTGTACACTAGATTTAGTTGAAAAAATAGAATATATACAAACCCATTTATGGTTAGGGTTAGGGGATCTAACCCTTTTCTTTATAGAACTCTATAAGGTTAGTGCTATGCACATATGATCACATGATGTTGAGCGTGAACTTTCAACAGATTCACCGTAAAATGAAAGAAGTTAGATATGTGCAATTTGTGCATGTGCAAAAATCTTTTAATAAATCCAACACTATTTACAACTTTGAATTATCTCTTTTCCATGCACTTTCTTGCTATATGGCTCATAAGCATGCCAACGGTCATTGCATTTCATAATACACAGCATGAAACCCAATAGCATGCCCTTTGGAATATTTGTGTTTTGAAGCATTTGAGACCAAATTGCACTTGTTTGGGATATCCAATTCTGCTGACGTGTATCACTGGAGTGTGAAAAACTGATGGTTGAAAATTATGCTACTCATGTGAGTTTTAAATGTTCACACCTCTTGCTCATCAAATCCTAGAAGATTAAGTACTTGTAACCTTCCCTCACCCTGCAACCTGCACACACCTCAACGTGACCTTGTGTCGCCTTGGTTTTGGCATTGTCATCTTTCGGGTAAGTTGTATTTTATTCTTTGCTTGGGTCACAAGCTAGCTTCTCTGTTTTGGTTTGGCATTGTTGTCTTTCATGGATTGTTACCATGGCAATGTGCAGCTCGCCATGGCTTGCAAGAGAAGCAGACAGAGGCTACAAGACAAAAAAGCTAAAGACCTTGGTTAAAATACAAGGAATAGATTATGGATCGAGGAAAGAAATGGCAATGGAAGAAATTTTTGCACTGTTTGCAAAGGGAGGAAAAATGAGAAGAAAGAAGACTCCTTGCAGAGCAACATCAGGAAGAAATTGCATATGCATGCATTCAATCATTGCCCATAAGAGTGAAGAACATGGGTTGTGATGTCACGATTGGTGGTAGCATTGGAGGAAGCAACATCAAGCCATTCAGGTGAATATCAATCTCAAGTCTTCACAATTTTTAGCCTGTGCACCCTAAAGTTCATAGAGTGACAACCCTACCAACACCTCGAGAGATGCACCAGAGTGGAAGCAATGCGTGATACTCCCGATCCGAGTAGTTTCTGGGCTTCAATAGATCACAAGAAAAGAAGACATAGCCTAAGTGCAAAAGTCATTGCAATAGTGGTGACGTTTTGGCACAAAAATATGAGAGTTTCTCCAAATAACAAGGACATATGTAGAAAGCGGACAGGACACAAGATGTTTGATGAGCACAACATACACATGCTTGATACAACGCCGGTCAGTGGTGGTTGCCTAAACCATCCCGGTGGTTGTTCATGATTGAGCTTTGGGATAGTTTACTTGTTTCATTTCTTGATATAATGCAGGTCAGTCGTTGCCTAAACCAGCCAAGATGTGACGCCAAAATTTGATATTTTTTATTTGGCATTGGTATTGTATTCTTCTATGTTTGATAAGAGTTTGAGTGATAGCCTAGCGGCTCTCACTTATTTCTATTTTCTAAGATATTGTATGGGATTGAGAGGATGAGGAATGGATTTTTGTAAATACCATAGGTATGAATTACAAATACCTTGGTATGGGGTGAGAGTTATTTGTGTATAGGATATTATGGGGTTTTTAGAAAATAGGAAGAGTGAGTCATATAAAGAGGTGGGCTCATGTCTATGTGTTCCAATAATATAAGAGAGGCCACATGCCAAGCGTATGGAAGGCATGTCGAGGAGTGTGGAGTCAAGAGGAATCGTTCTAGAATTCCCATGTGGAATAAGGAGGATGTGGACATATGGAAAAGAGAGGGTCCCTATGGGCTCCATGTGGGTGCCCAACACTACATTGCCGATCACATGTCTCAAGTCAAGTCGGGAGAAGAAGCCACCGAAGTAGAAGACGACTTACCATATGCCACACTATTTCAAATAGATGCTATATTAGAATGGTGTGGAGATATCATTGGGTACTTGATGGCAAGAAGACCACCCCCTGAAATGAAAGTAGTAGATGCCAGAAAATTGATTCTAAAGGCTACGCCCTATCAACTCATTGCAGGACAACGGTATAAGATGGGCAAGGACCAGATATTAAGATGATGTGTAATGCCTCATGAGATCATGCCAATCCTGAGTGAAGTACATGAAGGAATTGCAGGAGGACACTTCCAAGGGGAAGCCACAGCAAGAAAAGTTCTCCTTGTAGGTTACTGGTGGCCAACACTGTGGGCAGATGCCTATGAATATGTAAAAGGTTGTGAAACAAATGAAGGGTTTAGTCTCCACTGTTGTTGCAAAGAACATGATGGAGGAAAAGAAGTTTAAGAAGGTAAAACGTGAAGTGCTTGAAGACTTTGTATCGGAAAGTAAAGCTGATGTCACAAAAATTCAAGAGGCTCTTGATGTGAGCGGAGTGAGCAGAAAGGGATATTCTTCAATATTTAGAGTTGTGTCATCAACATTAAAAGATCAACGGATAAAACGTGTGTTGTTACCAACACCGGCACAAGTGTGGAAGGAACGAGGTCATCTCAACCAAAAAATTGATAAGTTTATTGGACAGTACTTTCATATCGAAAGTGTATATGAAAGTGAAAAGGAAAGCACTACATATAATGCTTGGAATAATATTTTTGTAGATCTTGAACAATTGCAAAGACTTATGATTGAGTTTTACAGTATCACATTTGAAGAATGTAAAGGAGTTTTGAAGTTTGTTGTGAAGCTCAATAAGTGTGAAATCGTCAAGGAAAAAAAGATAGAGAGAGTTTCTATCACTTTCATGAATCGAGCACTTGATCAATCTATCACAAAGTCCAGCTCAAAGTACTTCAGTGTCCAATCGAAAAAGCACATATGGTGGTTGGGCACATTTGAGGTATGTAAACTATCACCTTCTAAATTAGTCTTTGCTCGAAATCTTTGCTCGAAATGTAATAAATTTTATATCATATATCTTGCAAACCTATGGTTTTAAAATACAGGTGAAGACTGAGGACCACCATGCAGTACTATTCATTAGACAGATATACCATTAATTATCAAGAGTCAAGTCCAAGGACACCATCTTCATGTTCCAGGGAAGGGTGATTTTCAAATTGAATGGCATATGGCAGGTGACCTGAAGACAGTAAAGTGTGTGTTCAATATAAGCAAAGGGGGTAACTCAAAATATCCTTGCTTGTACTACAATGAACCAGTGCATGTCCCAGATTCTAAATGGTGGAAAAGAGCACCCAACAAAGATAAAGTAGATAAAAATTTCAAATCAGTTCTTGAGATCCCATTATGCAACGTTCACATTTGTACATTGCATGCATTATGTAGGATCATTGAGAAACTTGTTTTCCTATATATTGGGTTTGCATGGAAACTTCGCCGTGAGAGCAAAAGAAAAGAGGCACTACAATCGTTAGAAGCAGTGCTATCAGAAATTGGTCTCCATAGAGGAGATGTACATATTACAAATTATCTTAAAAAATCTACAAATGGAAAAGATATTCCTATCAAGCCATCTATTGGTGGAGTAAAGTCTAGAAGAATTCTGTCTCATCCAGAGAAAAAATAAATAAATGGTAGTAAAATAACATACGTATCAAGGATAAAGTATAACTTGTGGAGAAAAGTCCACAATGCTGTCAAAGATCATCAGGCAGATGGATTGGCAAGAGATGTCAAGGTAGAAGTGTGGAAATGCTTAGATAAACTTTTTGTTTTTTGGGACCAAGCCACCTTTAGAAAAAATAATCAACAAGCATTTGAAGAAGCGGTAAAGAGTTTTGGAAAGGTAATGAAAGAGGCTTGGACAACATCTAAAATCACTCATTACATGGTAAGAACAATATCCTATTTTTGTGCATGTTTTTTTTAAAGCAAACAACCTTAGTTTTATATATTCTAATGCCCACTTGCCTATGTATCAAGACAGCATATAATCTACAATCATCTTCCTTTCTTTGTAAAAAAATGCAGATGCCCTGCAATTTGGTCCACACAGGGAATGGAGAAATCACACTACATGGCATGAAATGCATTCTTTAGACATAACATTTTGGAGGAAAATAGAAAGCCAATAGTTTAAAAGAAGTGTTCCAATAGTTCTATCAAGGAATATTACAAAGACTTCAAGCCAAGAAGAAAGTTAACACATCACAGGTTAAGCCTGCTTTCAGGTTGGCTCAAAAGGAAAGAAGGAGGCAAATTTTGGAGAACTCAAATGTAGCACAAAGACATGCTCAGTGGAGACACTCAAAGATATTTGTAAACCACAAATGGGTAGATAGAAGCTAAGTGCTAAACCTTGATCATCAATTGGTGTCATCAAATGTAATATATTTTTTTTGTGCAATGACCAAGACTTGGATCTTTCATTCATAAGAAGTCATTATATGCAACCATTGAAATATTTGAAATGTACTACATATATTTCTATTTCAAAATATACATTGTTTTTGTCACAAATACACATAAACATAACTAAGGCATTCTAAAATGATAGTGTTCTCACAATTCAACATTACTTCTATTTTGTAAAATATACAATGCCATATAGGCTATTCTTCCAATGGTTTGCCAACTTTGTTTGGAATCTTTCTTTTTACTTTGATTGGAAACCTTTTTTTATTGACCTGGGGAGCATCTGAACTCATCTCATCTTGTGAAAGAGTTGTTGTGCTCATAGATTGGTTGCACAAGGATTTTCGCAGGTTGAAGGGTTTGATTTTCAAAAATCTTTCGCTCCGACTGCCAAGAATGACCACTATTTGCACAGTGCTATCGGTGGCTACTCATAAAAAGTGGTCAATTTATCAAATGGATGTTAAATCATCATTCTTGAATGGTGACCTTAAGGAGGAGGTGTATGTGGCTCAACCACCTGGGTTTGAGGCCCCCCATTCTAAGAACAAGGTATGTAAGCTGAAGAAGGCTCTATACAGGCTCAAACAGGCCCCAAGAGCATGGTACTAATAGAGAGACAATTTCTTTTATAAATTAAACTTCAAAAGATGTGCCTCAGATGCTAACTTGTATGTGTATAGGAAAGGTGGAAAATCTGCTATTATTGTTCTATATGTGGATGATCTCCTTATTACAGGTGACTATGAAGACATGATCCATCATACTAGAAAGGCGTTGAGCACAGAGTTTGAGATGACAGACTTAAGCTTGATGCACTACTGTTTGGGGATTGAAGTCTGGCAAGAGCTAGGCAAGATCTTCATCTCTCAGAAGAAATATGCAAGGGAGATCTTAAAGGCATTTGGTACATCTGAGTGCAAGGAGATAGCTACACCTATGGAGGTAAATGGAAGGTTGTCTATGGAGGATGCCTCACCACCAGCAGACATCAGGAGGTACACGAAGTTGGTTGGCAGTCTCATTTATCTGTGCAACACCAGACCGGACATCAGGTTTGTTGTTGGCATTTTGAGCAGGTTCTCCAATAAGCCCCGAGAGAATCATTGGAATGCATGGATGTGGGTGCTCAGGTATGTGAAGGGCACTCTTGATTATGGCATCACTTATGGTACGGGCACTTCCTTGGTTGGTCATTGTGACTCAATTTGGGCTGGAGATGTTGATTCTAGGAAATCAGTTTCTAGATATTGTTTCTCTTTAGGTTCAAGTATCTTCTCTTGGATCAATAAGAAACAACCAACAGTGGCATTGTCTTCTACCGAGGCTGAGTACAAGGCAGCATGTTTTGCTTCTTGTGAAGTAGTGTGGTTGAGGAGGATCTTATGGCACATGGGAGTGCAAGAGGATGAGGCAACTATGCTGAGGTGCGACAATAAAAGTTGCATGGCCATTGCTAAAAATCCAGTGTTTCATGTGCGCACAAAACATATAGAGATTCAGTATCACTATGTGCATCATTTGATCAAGGACGGGATAGTGGAAGAGAAAAATGGAGCAGATATCTTCACCAAGGGGCTCGGGAAGGATCAGCTTTAGGGTCATCTTCAGAGACTCGGCATTAGGCCGAGAAGGTAGTTCACCTACGAGTGGACATTGAGGGGGGTGTTAGATATGCTCAATGCCCCACCCTTGTAGTAACCACCAGTGGTCCAAGGTGCTCAAGTTGTAAGGCCCCCCAATGAGGAGAAGCCATGTGTGAGCCCGGGACACTGGATGGATCTTGACTTGCATGTCAGATGAGGTCTATCAACTCTCTATCAATGAGACCGTTGATGGTGGAAAGGTGATTGTGTGGGAGCCCCTTATTCTTGTTGGGGCCTAGGGGCCAGTTGGCCCCTAGCTGAGGGGTCCCAAGGGGGCCAGCAGCCCCCCTGGTGGGGGTTTGGGGGTGAGAGCCCCTGAGGCGACGGTATAGGGAATATTCCTCAAATATTCCATGGATGACTAGTCAGTTCCACCAACTAGGTTGACTGGTCGCTCCACCGACTAGGTCAATTGGTTGACTCCACTGACTACGATGATCTGACTACCGCCCTCATAGCTATAAAGAGGCGACCTCCCCAATCCATTGTATCAGATCAGTCATATCAAATCAGATCTTCCAGCTAGTAGCTCTTCACCTATTATCTATCTAGATCACCATCTAAGCTCCACTGTGGGAGCGCACGAGTGGATGGAGCCATCATCTGTACTATAGAAGTATTGAAGGAAAAGTTTGTTCATCTCCAGTTTGTTGTGTACTCTCTATTCTTTGTTCAGTTTCTATTCCGTTGTGCCATGTAATTTAACATTGCTTTCCATAAGCTTCCCAGGAGAGGGGATCCTTTACACCACAAGCTAGTGCCCAAGCAGTATATGTCAAAAAGTATCCAGCTCTTGAGCCTTACTTTCCAGCATAACACCCAAAAATAAGTAAAGCAGACTGCTTCTCTATCAGTATGATCTTATCTATTTGCCACGATATAGGATGACCACCCAAAACTTTTGAGAAACACTTGAAAAAATAAGTAAGAGCAACCCCATCGTTGCTAAGCAATTTGCTAAAAATCAATATCTTCGTAGTAGATAGGTATTTAATATAATGAGAAAGGCTTGATAGTTTACCAAGCCCAGGAATTCTACTTCCAGCTGCCCTCAGGAGGAATGTGTCATCTTCAATGAACAACTGCCATATGCAAAACACACTTCGATTTAAAACAAACCATCTCTTTTCCCTCAATATTGAATGAGGGAAGAATGGGCACAGTGAGGTCAGAGCTCTCAGCCTCCACATCATCCACTATGATAGCATCTCTTAGGGTCTCATTTTTTAAGGCCACTAGGTCCAATGCTGTAACTGCAAGCTCTTCCTCTGCCAGGCTGATCTTCTCTTCCACTTCTGGTAGATCTGACTTTTCCTCTGTTTCTTCTTCCTCATCGCTATCCTTTGGGTCCTCAATTGATCCATCAGCATAGTGTACATACATGGCAAATGCAAGTGCCTCTTCAAGTATCCTGCAATTGCCCTTGTGTACAGTGCATATTCCCTTGTGGCAGTCTTCAAAACTGTCAAACACCTTGTGCATTCGATACCTCATCCTGTCATTTGCAGCAATGTCTTTGACATGTAACACCTATTTCATCAATTTTGGACTAGTGCACTGTCCAAATTCGTTTTGTGAGATAATTTTGGATAAAGCATTTAAAAAAAAGAGGCTCTTATAAAACAAAACTTTGAGTCAAAAAGTAAGATTTTAAAAAATCAAATTAGAAAAAATGACGTGACATGTTATTAAAACTAGAGTACATTAAAAAAAGAGGACTTCATGTTGTTAAAAGAGACAAAAAGTAAGATTTTAAAAAATCAAATAAGAAAAAAAACTAGAGTACATTTAAAAAAAAGCATGACACATTTGTACAAGAAGTAGATCATATAACTCAATGCCATATGGTGTTGAAAAACACCTTCCATTAGCTCAGCCTAGAAGATGTCATCTTTGTCTCTCTTGTCTATTACAACTTTACATTAGAGAACTAAAAAGTCTTTGTGAAACTGTAGTTTCATTTCTTGTCTATTACAGTTACTTTAGAAAACACATAAGTCTATGGAATTAAATTTCCATCACTTGACTATTAAGTCATTAGAGAGAGCATATGTCCTCGAAAGTGCCTACTATGGCATTGGCTTCATGAAAACAAGTAGACTTTAAACTTGCAGGCCATGCGTAACCAGGGCTGGCATCGCAAATCTCCTCACAGACTCTCCTCACAACTTGTTTCAAATCTTCCGCCGACTTGTAAGCATTCAACAACTCTTCTTTTCTCTCTTGGCTTTCCTCATCTTCACCATTTTTTTCAATACAGCTTCTGAGCCACCGCCATATCCTGTACAAAAATTTAACTCATTCGTTGTCTTAGAGGGAAAGTGGGAGAAGGAGAGTGAGGGAGTCACAGTGAGGGATGCACAATGAGCTGCCCCTCCTTCAAGAGTGATAGAAAGTGAGGGAAGACGTAAAGTGAAAGATGAATACAAGTTAATCAGAAGGACTAGGATGTAAGAAATAAGAGAGTGTTTGTGGAAGGACTACGATGGAAGAATACAAGTTCACTAAGGCATGATGTGTTCGCTATGATAAGGATAAGGGTTAGAATAAAGTGAGAGAAGCATTGGAAATGCTCTACTTTAAGTGAGTGGAGACTGTCCAACTGAATAAAATTTTGCAGAGCATTGGGAATGCTGTACTTTAAGTGAGTGGAGCATTGGGAATTGATACTTTGCCATGAAATATATTACAAATATTACATCATCACATATTCATATCAAAATTCTCATCACAGAAGGTTATATTTTCTAATAATCACATCATCACACATTCATATCATAAAATTGTGTGCATGAAATAAATATATAAATATCATGAATAAATGCCACTTAAGTAATAAGTCAGAAATTGGTGTATAATCAACAAAAACTACATCATGATTCATACATTGCAACAAATAAATGTCAACCATAATATTCATGGAGTAAACAACATCATGAGAATATGCTCCTCATGCATATATACAAACACAACATCATACATGCATCACAACTCTTCTGATGCTTCTAGTGGAGACTGTGGCAACTCTTTTGATGCTTCCAATGGAGGCTATGGTGCTCTAGATGTACACTCAGTCTCTACTTCTTTTTTGTAGTATGTAGTGCTTTCGGAGTAGACTCAGTATCCTCTTCCTTAAATGCAAGCGGAGGCTGTGGCAACTCTTCTGATGCTTCCAGTGGAGGCTGTGGTGCTGTAGGTGTACACTGAGTCTCTACTTCTTCTGTAGTGTGCAGTGCTTTCATAGTAGACTCAGTCTCCTCTTCCTTAAATGCAAGCTCTGATATTGCTTCAGTTGCACATTGTATTCTAATGGTAGCAATTAGGTCTCGAATGATTTCAACCCTAAACAATTGTATATCCTCCTCTGAATATTTGAGCTCCAAAGAGTCTTCTGATGAGATCTGTGGCTAAGTGAGAAAATTTCTTTGAAAATCAACATGCAGTTGTAGGCAACTCTCCACCCACAACTATGCCCATCTTCTTACTCTACTACTAAATGCTTTTGGAAGTCTAGCGAGTCTTTGTATTGTCCTGTTTCTCTGATAGCAGATACCAACTTCTCAATCGACCTGCTCATCATGACATATTAAAAAAACTTAGTGTGTCTATTACATAAGGTACATAATATAGAAGTAACAATAGATTAATAGAATACTTACGTTTGCACTGAGCCATGAAAGCCTGCAATCGAGTTAACAAACCAATAATAGTTGTCTTCAAGGTCCCAAACCACCAGACTCCAATGTTCCCTACACGAATAATTAAGAACCATTATTATTTAACACAATGTTGCCAGTATAATATGAAAATAAAGGTTGCCATGATACTTACATCTCCTGATATGCCATAAATAGGACTCGCACGCCATGTAAATGTAAAGGCTGTAACCATTTACAAACATCAGCTATCATCTTTCTGCTATCGCTACGTATAGGAGAAAGGAGGGAATCTAACATATGCACACGGTTTTGTACGGCTCTACCAAATCGTGAGATAACTATACTGCACCAACAAATAAATGAATATTAGCTTATTAGATTTAATCAAAATATTGAATTATCAAGCAGAGAAAAAGTTTGTATCAAACTTGAGAATGGCCATCATAACGTTGTTATTGACCTCATTTGAAGCTCTAGAGAGGATTGAAATCTCCTCTCCCCCAAATTCAAGATACTGAGGTCTATGTTCAATCATAACCCTAACATTAAAAGAGCTTCCCAATTCTTCCAATGAAGCCATGTTTGTAGAGTTGAGGTCTTCTATCCCCTTTGACTCTTTGACGGCATTCATTTCGCACTCCTCTAAGCCATTATTTATTTTCCTTGTGGGAGGGTCCATAATGTCGCCCTTAATGATTGCTCAAATGGTACATGTTATAAATGCATAGAGATGCAAATCCGTATATGTTGACAATGTGGTGTCATTTTGTATCTCAAAAATTTGACCAAGTACCAAAAAGCAATTGTAGCCCACCCTCCATCCACAATTATAGATGTGGCTATTCTCTTGATGTGATACCTGACATGTTATATACTGTATTTGTTGTGCCAAGTCACATTGCCGCATTACTGTGTCGATAGCACGTACTAACTTTCGAGCTGATCTGCACATCAAAACATATAACAACAGTGAATATGTGCATTGCATATCAATCTACATGTCAAGAAGTGACAACAAGTGTAGTCTATACTTACTCTAACATAGTGCCATGGACGGATGTCATTGAGTTGGCAAAGAAGCACTTCTTAGCAAAGATGTCCACGACTACCAGACTCCAATGTGAGCTGCATTATCAATAAAGAATAATTACTGTGTTTGAGACAATTCTAGCAATGCAATAGAAAAAACAAGTAGGGTTTGATGCTTACTTCTCATAATATGCTGTAAAAATAACTCGTGCGTCATTCATAGGAACGTGCTTCAACCACTTGCAAACATCCTCTATGGTTTCTTCTTTGTTGCTAAGAAGTTCCGAAATATGAGGATCGAGCATATATGAAACGCTTTGTATATTTTGCGGAAAATTTGCTATAACATTACTATATTTAAAAAAAAAGTATTAGCTTCTTGGGTTTAATCAAAATAAGCAAGTATAAAGCCAAGGAAAAGGCTGCATCAAACCTGAGGATGGTTGTAATGACTTTGACATTAACCTCTTTCTTAGGATTCAAGAGGATTGAAATCTCTTCTTCACCAAATTCAAAAAAATGAGGTTGTTGTCGAATTAACAACATAGCGGTGAATGAACTTCCAATTTGCTCCAATAGATTCATATTTTCATGACTCATCTTATTGAGAGAGTAGTCTACATCATATTCTTCTTCACTTGCTATGTCTTCTACATCCTCCTTCTGCTATAAAAATATAAAAAAGTTATGCGATGTACACATCCCAAATAAAGGCTTAGACAAGCAGATAAGGTTTCACACATGCTTTCATTAGAGTGAGTCTCTCCTCCTCTTGGAGCAAAATTTAAAAAGTAAGGTTTCATACATGCTTTCATTAGAGTGAGTCTCTCCTCCTCTTGGAGGAAAAATTTAAAAAGTTATGAGATTTACACATCCCAAATAAAAATAAAGGTTTAAATAATCATAGAAGTATAAAGATAGCATGCTTTCATTAGACTCAGCTTCTTCTCCTCTTGGAGGAAAATATAAAAAAGTTATGAGATTTACACATCCCAATTAAAGGCTTGAACAAGCATACAAAAGCACCAAGGAGCCAAAATTATCCCTCTCTTCCAAAATGAGGGAATTTGCTTTACATAGCCATCTTAGGGCCCAAAAATGAATTATGTCCACTACAAAATATATTGCTCAAACTTGCAATAATACAGCAAATACAAAATTGGCCCATGGCCATATATAATGCGCTGTGCGACACCTCAATTGGTACCCTCACACTAACTCCAATCCTTGAAGTTCCATCACCTGTACTCAAGCCGCCAATTACATTAGTTATCAACAATCGATTGAACGAATCACGGAATCAACCGATCCCAACATAACCGCGCTTAAAGCACAATAATCAAGCACAACACCAATAACACTAGTGACATCAGTATCAACATGGAATCACCCACAATACCGACCATCTAGAATGGTAAAGTATAAAGATAAGGTTTTATACATGCTGCAATGTAGTCATATTTTCAGGTTGTTTCCCAATGGTAGCAATTAGACGCTGAATACTCTCAGCCTGAAATGCTAGCAGATCGGCTTCTGTATATGATTCCATTTTGACTGGTAACTCCAAATCAAAAATCTCTCTAAGAAACAACATGCAGTTGTAGGCAACTCTCCACCCACAGCTGTGCCCATCTTTTTGCTCCATTGGCAGACGTCTTTTGAATTCTACTTGGTCTTGTTGCTCCGTGGTTGTTTTGATAGCAGATACTAGCCGATATGCAGCATTGTCCATCATGCAAATTAAATATATTAATATGTCATGATCATAAGATATAAACTAGGAAAGTAACAAAAATATTAACAGAATAATTACCTTGGGGAGTTGGCATGATAGCCTTCCATTGAATTCACAAACCACAAATGGTTGAGTTCAAGGTCCCAGGTGATCAGACTCCAATGTGAGCTACACGACCAGAATAAAAATGATTATTGTTTTACAAAAACCTGCCAAAGAAATAGTAAAAATAAGGTTAGAGTTGATACTTACTCCTCATGATAAGGCATAAAGATGACTCGCACCCCATCTAAATTCAAAGGGCTTAACCAGGTACAAACATCTTCTATAGTCTTTTGAGGAGAGCTAATAATAGAAGAAAGGAGAGCATCGAGCATGTAGACATGATGCTGCACTGCACTAGGAAGCTGAGAAATAACTACACTGCACCAAGAAATAAACAAATGTTAGCTCATAGAATTGATTTGCATTCTGCACTAGGAAACTGATATATATAACTACACTGTAAACAAATAAATAAATGTTAGCTCATTGAAGTAGCAACAAATAAACAAACGTTACCTGAGAATGGCCAGGATAACATTGTCATTAACCTCTTTTAAAGGATTGGAGAGGATTGAAACCTCCTCTCTATTAGTCAGCTGTGTTTGGCTTTGGTGGAGGCTGGAGTTCACATCCCTTACCGCCTTCTCTTGAGCTTGCAGAGCCTGGTTCATGCACACTTCTTCTACCTCCTTCTCAGCTATCTGTGCCCGAAGTGCCTTGACCTCTATGGCGATTGCCTGGAATTGGTCTTCAATTTCTGATGCCGTCTGCCTTTCCAATTCTCTTGCATATGCTTCCTTAGCCAAGCTAGTGAAGAGTTCTGACATTTGGATCATTTGGCTAGCTTGATGTTGGAGAATGTCAGACGGTGATGAGGTCTGGCGATATTGCTGATACAAGTGGTGCCCATGTAGCCATCCCGAGGATTCTGTAGTACCTGGGGGAGGTTGTTCCAATGGCATTTCAGTCCCTTGTGTACAATAGTCATACTGCTGATCTGGCACTAGCGCTCCTTGGGGCTCATCGACTGGCATGTCGATGGGCGGTTCGAGTGCTGATGTGGTCTCAAGCTCTGGTGCTGGTCGTTCCTCAGGTTCGGGTGCCAACCTTATCTCGAGCTCGGGTTGGTGCTGTTGGTGGAGACTTAGTGGTTGCAGTTGTGCACCGAGCTGTAGCATTTCCTGGGGCAATTCCGCAATCCTTCTTTCCAGAATAGGCACTTCTGTTAAGGCATCTGTACTTATCAATGTGATAGCTGGAGCAGTTGATGACGGCTCCCATACTGGTGAGAAGGGTATGTCCAACTTCTCAATTGGCTTTGGAGACTGGGGCAGAGTCATTTCTCTTTCTTGTAGTTCCTTTTTGATGATTATAGCCAATAAGTGCGAAATTTTACATTTCTGGCCTGAAGAACCATCGAGTTTTTTGGTAAAGAAAATGATGAAGTGTTGGACCCAGTCTTGTTTTAGCTTCCTACTCAGCAAAACAAATGTGCGGAGTGGAAGGGAGCGTTCCTTGCCGTTCTTTATTCCCAGGATGGTGGATAGAAATTGTGCTGCTTCCTTGAGGCGAGGGTCAAGGATCGTGCGAAGCAATATGCCATCTCTATGGATCAGGGTACCCTTGGTGAGAAGAGACTGTACCTCGATAAACTTTGCATCAGCAGACCGTTTAGGGTATTGGCCACCTTGTGTTGGCAGTGAGAAAGCCCTTTGAATGACCGTACTGTCGAGGATAATGTTCAGTGGGCTCTGCTGTACAGTGATTGTACCGTACTTGCCATCCGTTGCATTGTTGGAGTAGTAAGAATGGAGAAAGTCCTTGATGTAGGCTGTCATGATAGGACTGTCCTCCAAGGATTTGAGGCTCTCATGCAAATTGCCTAGACCCCGTTGCTCTAAGTAAGATGTTGCTTCCTGGGAAAGAGCATAAGTCGATGTGGGTGGCCAGACAAGTTCCAATGATTGGGCCTTGTTAACGGTTGTGTAGGCCGGCTGTGACTGGGGTGGCATTTGTTCTGCTTGGTTATGCACTGAATCTTCTTCGGAGCTATTGCTTTGGACCATGAACGCCTGTGGTCTCCGTGGTTGAGAGGATGTAGATGGCTGCGAACTTTGGAGGGGGTCTCGTGGTTGAGGCGGTGGGCTCTTTCTGCGCATCCTCTTTAGTGGCGGCATCGTTTCTGAACCTGCATCCATGTACATGTAGTGTACCATTGATCATTGATTGGCATGCCTATATTGCCTTTCTGTGTGTGTGTGGGAGAGAGATCCTCTTTTTTTTTTTTTTTTGATACATCCTTTGAGAGTGTGGAATGAAAGTGTGTGGGGCAATTATTCATGCAATCATCTATGTGTCTAAGCGAAAGCGTGTGAGTGCACGTGACCTAGTAGCTAAGTAGGGACTAACTATATGCTTTTTTTTGCTGGGATTTTCATAGGGCAGCTAGAACTCATCATCACTTCTGAGCTCTAGGTAAAATCGATTGAGGCTACCTATATGTGCGAAGACGTACATATGCAAGTGAGTGCTCGTGATACAATCTAATCCTAACTAAGGAAGACTTGGTTTCCCAAATCTTCGTTTTTGTCGGGGATGGCTCGCGTGTTGATGTAGTAGCGCTTCAGTAGGCTCCCGTTTATTGTTGTGTTGAATTGGACTCCATCTAGTGTCTCAAGTAGCACAGCTCCAATGGGATTCATCTTTCGTACTCGGTAGGGTCCTTGACCTAGATACTTCAGTTTTCCCTTGTGTACTTTGGCATTGTATAACAGGACTAAGTCGCCTTCCTTGATGTCTTTAGCTTTCAGATTCCTGTCAAACCATGCCTTTCTTCGGCGTTTTTCTGTTGTCATGGCATGATAGGCAACGAGTCTTGTCTCTGTATGCTTTTCCAACTGACAGAGCCTTTCTTTCAAGGACTCATGATCACCCATGCGTTCCTGTATTGCGATGCATAGACTTGGTATTACAAATTCGAGTGGAACCACGGCTTCAAGGCCGTATACCAATTTAAAAGGTGTGTTCCCTGTACTGACCTTGAATGTGGTTCTGTATGCCCATAAGGCTGCATTCAGTTTCTCTGCCCAATCAGATCGCTGTGGTTCTACTACCTTGGTGAGGATATTGCATATGATTTTGTTTGTGGATTCTGCTAGTCCATTCCCTTGGGGGTAGTAGGGTGTGCTTTTTCTATGGATGACCATGAAGCCAGACAAGAGTTCTTGGATTACCTCATTGACAAAATGTGTGCCTCTATCCGACACAATTTCAAGGGGGCATCCAAATCGGGTGATCACATGTTCGTATAAGAATCTTGCTGTGCTTTTGGCATCTGCCTTTCTGACTGCTTTAGCTTCAGCCCATTTTGTAAAGTAATCAGTGGCCACAATGATGTAGCGTGCCTGTGTTCCTTTTGCTGCTGGTTGGATGTATGGGACCCACATAGTCAATCCCCCATTTTTCAAATGGTTGTTGTGCAACAACTGTTGTTAGGGGATTGAAGTCTTTGTGTTGTGGTTTAATAGTCCGTTGGCATACATCACAGCCTTTTACATATTCATAGGCATCTGTCCACAGTGTTGGCCACCAGTAGCCTGCGAGGAGAACTTTTCTTGCTGTGGCTTCCCCTTGGAAGTGTCCTCCTGCAATGCCTTCATGAACTTCACTCAGGATTGGCAGGATCTCATGAGGCATTACACATCTTCTTAATATCTGGTCCTTGCCCATCTTGTATAGTTGTCCTGCAATGAGTTGATAGGGTGCAGCTTTTAGAATCAATTTTCTGGCATCTACTGCTTTCATGTCAGGGGGTGGTCTTCCTGCCATCAAGTACCCAATGATATCTCCACACCATTCTGGAATAGCATCTATTTGAAATAGTGTGGCATCTGGTAAATCGTCTTCTACTCCAATGGCTTCTTCTCCTGTCTTGACTCGAGACATGTGATCGGCAATGTAGTGTTGGGCACCTTTTCGGACCACGATTTTGAAGTTGAACTCTTGCAGCAAGAGGAGCCATCTGGTGATTCTTCCTGTGGTACACGGATGGTTCACAAGATAAAGCAAGGCTTGATGGTCGGTGTAGAAGACAAAATCATTTGCGAGTAAATAGTGCCGCAATTTCTTTACACTATACACCATTGCTAGGGCTTCTCTTTCTGTGGTTGTATAGTTGATCTCTGCATCATTGAGTTGTCGACTGGCGAAGTAGACGGGGTAGTCTTTCTTATGTTCACCAGGTTGACAAAGCACACTCCCAATTGCATACTGGGATCCATCAGTATGAACATGAAAATCAATATCCCAATTGGGAGATATAAGGATGGGTGCTGTGATTAGGCGCCACTTTAAAAGCTCAAAGGCTTGGTCGCACTCTTCGGTCCATAAGAACTCCACTAATAATTTGTAAAGTGGTCTAGCTATCATGGCATACCGCAATATAAATCTTCTATAATAGCCGGCATGTCCCATAAAGACCTGTACACCTTTGGAATTTGTAGGAGGAGGCAATTCCATGATGATTTTGATTTTGTCCATGTCAGTTGCAATCCCATGTTGAGAGACGATGTGTCCCAAAACAACTCCGTGGGTGACCATGAACTGGCATTTTGTGGGATTTAGGGAGATGCCATACTCCCTGCATTTGATTAGTACTTCTTCCAGACATTTGAAGTGGTCCTGTTTGGTTGAATGGATGCATAAATCATCCAAGAACACCTGTAAAAACTTATTCAAAAATGACTTGAAAGCTGTGAACATGACTCGCTGGAATGTGGCTGGGGCATTACAAAGGCCGAATGGCATGACTCTATATGCAAAAATACCCCATTCTGTAGCAAATGCTGTTTTTGATTGGTCTTGAGGAGCAATTTGCACTTGGTTATATCCACTGAAGCCATCCAAGAAGCTGTATATTTCGGATCCTGCCACCTTTTCCAACACTGTTTCTGTTAAGGGTAGGGGGTAGTGATCCCTTATTGTGGCGGCATTCACATTTTTCAAGTTCACGCATATTCTGAGCTTCTTGTTGCGTTTAGGTACAATGACAATGGGGGAAACCCAATCAGTGTGCTCGATCTCGTAGATGAATCCGGCATCTAGGAGTTTTTCCAGCTCGTCATAAACCATGGTGCCATATTTAGGATTTGTGCGATAAGGTCCACATACCTTAGGGCGAGCACCTTCCCTTATAGGTATCGTGTGCACTGCCACTTCTGGTGAAATTCCTTTCATCTCTTTGTATGACCATGCTAGGCAGTCACGGTATTCCATTAGGAGGTCTTTGAGTTTGATTTCATCTTCTTAACGGAGCTGTTTCCCAATGAAAACCAATTTTTCTTCCTCCCCTTCAAGGGCGAGGTTTATTGTGCGTGTTTTTGCCGGTCCCTCATAGATTGGAGTTTCTCCAATGCTATCGGTTTCTGGAACTTCAGATTCTCTGATTGGTCTTGGCATTGCTATTGGTGCACTGCCACTTGTATAATTCTTAAAGTATTCCGGCACTTCTCGAAGATCGGCCTCTGATGGGGTTGAACTAGCCTGACATGTGTCATGTGTACTGGGTGGCATAGTTGCATTTATTAATTGGTTAGGCTCTTCTGTTCTTTCTTTTTCTGAAGTCTCTTGATCGAGCTTCATCCGCACATGTGGCTTATATTTCCGAAACTTCTTACGTTGGGAACTGTGGGGTAACTTTTCCACTGGTAAGGTGTTTTCAAGTAAGGGTTCATGTGCTGCACATACTCCTTCTAGTCCCTCAGGGGACCATTCAAGAGGTGGTGGTATTGATTTGGAGGGAACTGACTTTGCAAGGTACAATTCGACAATCCTTGTTTGGACTCGTTCAAATTCATTGAAGTGCTCGGCCTTGGCTTTTCTGCGATTTCCTCCTGCAGCTTTCTTGCGGGATCTTCTGCTGTTATGCAACTGTGGAGGTTCAACTTTTGGGAGCTCAACTGCCATTAGGGCATGGAGAATGGCTAGGTCATTATCAAAGATTTGATCTTCAATTTCAGCATTTGCCGCCTCTGTTTCAAGGTCCCAAGGAAAATCTGAGTCATCATTGGTATGGGTACCTTCTTCAGGTTCATTATCCCATTCGAGGTCAGCCATAAAGAATGGCATCTCTAGATCGATTGGTTCTTCATGTGTCGGTGGAGGATCGACCTGTAGTGTGTTAACATCTATCTGTGAGAAAATGGGGTCTAATGAATGGCAGTTGTCGATGGTTGCCAATGTTTGTATCCAGTTATTGACATTGCTTTGTGAGTCACCTGCTATGGCATGCTGTTGCAAGGGAGCTGATTTGCTGGAGAGTGTCGTGGAAGATGTGTCATCCAATGCTCTAGGAACAATTGGTTTAATAGCTCCTGTCTCCACATTCACCCTGACTGCAGTGTCTCGATTTTGGATGGTCAATCTATTAATTCCCCAGTCATGGAGGACTGATGCTTCCCGTAACCAAGGATGTCCCAGTAAGATTTGATAGGATTTTTTGGGGAGATCCAAGATTGTGAATTGAAGGGAAAAGCGGACTCCTGCGATCTTTGTGGACACGCCATTCACTACTCCCAAGGGTTTAGCCCGTGAATCATCGGCAAGGCGTATGTTGAAATTAGCCTTTTGCATTGGTGGGAGACCCCATTCTTCGTAGAGCTCCTTTGATAGGACATTGACACCTGCTCCACCATCCACTATGGCTTGGACTTCATTATATGCTTTGTGGATTAAAGGCACAGTGATGTTGCGTATGTCATCTCTCTCACCCATCCGCACAGGGATATCTTCAATGTCGTTCATAGGTGGAGGGGGATTTGCGAGTTCAATCCATCCTTTGAAACTCTCCCAGAGATTGGGACAATTCTGTAAGAGGATTCCGATGGGAATTGACACAGGGCAACTCAGGATGCTAGAGAGTGCAGCTCCTTCAAGTTGACGTGGCAGTACATTCTGTTGTGGAGTCTGTTGTTGGAACAAAGGCTCAAGTACAGTATCAATACTTTGTGGGGCCAAGTCATGGAGTGGGTCTTGAGCTTGTTTCTGAGCCTCAAATTGAGCTTGTTCATTTTGAACCCATTGCTGAAGTACCTGAAAACGAGCCTTCTCCACCTCTGCATTCGGGAATGGAGCTTCTTGTATTCGAGGCTCGGGAGTGGATGTGGATGAGCTCGGCTGCTCATTGCTTGGCGGAGGTGGAGGCACTTGTGCTTTCTTTCTCAGAAGTCGCTTCGGTTGGATTGGAATGATAGGGTCCTTCGTGGCCTCTTTCTGTTGGCGTGTAATTACATTGATAGGTTGTGACCTTAGACTTGCTGGACCCAGACTTTGATGGTCCACCCCAATGATGCCGATGGGGACGTCAGGCTTAACCTCTGTTTGTTCTGGGACCTTATTTTTCATGGGACAATCCAGACAGGCATGTCCTATGCCACAATCTCTGCAAAGTGGTTGGAAAGTAGCGGGGCTACCACGATGAGGGCACTCTGCGATCCTATGATTTTCGCCACAACCGTAACACTTGATTGGTGCTCGAAATGTGTTGGGTCGCACTTGATTTGCATAGACTGGTATTAGACCCTCTACACCTTCTACATAGTACACTGGGTACTCTGCTTCATACTCAAATAGCGAGTCTACTTCCTCGGCTTGTAATTGATGTATGGGAACTGCCTGAGGAGCTGGATTTGGTGCTCTTGGATACGGTCGTGGATTCGGATTCCTGAGTAGTTGTGGGACTTGTGTCCGAACGGGAACAGGATTTAGCCTCGGAGCTGGTGGCGCTTGTGCAAGTGCCGGTTGCCTGTATACTGGCATGGGTGCCGTTTGGTATTGTGGTGGTCGAGGCGGATTGTTGCGCATGTTGAAGATGCAACTGTTCTCATCATGGCCGCCGACGACGCAGATATGGCACCACAACCGTGGCGGTGGATTTGCTTGTGCAGTGATCCTTGCTCTTAGGACTGGGCATTCATTTGCTGTATGATTTGCCAAGCAGTGTGGGCACCAGACATTTTCTCGCCGTGGATATGTTTGAGTTGGCGGCTGAGAGAAGTGGAGTTTTTGATCCATGGCTTGCATCATATCTTCTTTCAGCTTCAAGGTCATGGCCTCTAGGCGATCTTCATTGGATGTTTCGGCAGTGTCCTTTGATTTACCTTTTTTCGAGCGCTTATCTCATGTATTTGATCTGGCATCATCACTGCTAGTGTCTGAATCTGTCATGCCATCTTCGATGTCAATGGTTGCCGCATGAGCAGCACTGAATGTTTCATAGCTACTTATCTTTTTCATATCCTTGCGGATTTTCTTTCGTAGACCTGCTATGAACCATGCCGTGAGGTACTTTGCATCTGGGCGTGGGTCACATTTGGCGATCAATCTCTTCATCTTTCCCAGGTATGTGCGTACATCTTCCCTCCGGCCTTGTTCGATCTTGCTGAGTTGGAGAGCGGGATCATCTTGTAGCCTCTCCGTTTGGAAGCGACGTTTGAATTCGGTTTGAAGTAGGTCCCATGTGGCACGTTCTTCCACAAGAGGGTCGAGGTACCATTCCGACGCTTCATCAGTTAAGGCCATTGGAAACCAAGCCACCTTGGTTTCATGGGATTGATCACCACCTGCTCGACATGCGGCATCAAAATGCTGGACGAAGCGAGCTGGGTCTCCCCTACCATTATATTTGGGAAGTTCCAGTTTTCCCAAGGGGCGTCGGCCGTGATTGTTGTGATTTCGTCGATTGAAGAAGTTGTCAGCCTCAGCATCGAGCTCGATGTCCCCATCATGCTCATGACGGCGTCCAGCCATGTTGGGGCGTGGAGGAGTTAAAGGAAGTTGTTGAACCTCAGGGGGGAATTCGGGGTAGAGGATTGGCGGGGACGGTTGTTGCAGTGGAGTTAGTTGCGGATTGGGCGAGCGTTGGAGTCGAAGTCGTTGGGCGAAACGTAACTGCATGCAGATGGTGCGTGATTTGCCAAGGGTATCGCTACCCCAAGGGCGGGTGTGGAGGTGGTGTCGTTAGGAGAGTTAGAGTGATGTTAGTTTGTGTAGGGACCGTTGTGTTAATAATGTGCCTAGGATTGTCCTACGTGTGTAGGGAAATGTGCCGGTGCAGACGGATCGTTAATCGGAGGTCACGGCGTGAAAATACGAGTGAATTAATGCAAAATGAGGCCCACACGGGGGCGCGAATGAACGTGTGCTAGGGATGCCGAAATGGAGTGCAATGGGCTGGAAAAATACCTCGTAACGTGGTGTTTCTGTGTGTGAAAGCTGGGTTCAAACGGGGTTCAATTTGGGTCCCAAACGGATGAGTTTCGAGGGGTTAAAGGAGGGTTAAATTGGGCGTTTTGGGGGGTCCTAATGGTGGTGTGAATGGACTTTAAGTCCAACCGAGGGGTTGAAACCAAGTGACTCTAGTTAGACTAACCAACCGAGGTCCTCCCAGTTATTGTAACTGGGAGGTTAACTAACTGTAGTTAGGTTCTAACGAAAGAGTTAGTCTAACCTAACTGAGGGTAAGCTAACCGAACTTAGTCTAACTAATTGAGGGTTAACTAAACTAACCTAACTGCAGTTACTACTAACCTAACCTACGTGACTAATGGAACTGAGGTTAACTAACTAACCTAGGGTTAACTAACCTAACCTAACTGTAGTTAGTACTAACCTAACTATGGTTAAACTAACCCTAGAGTTAATTTTAGGTTAGGTTTAGTTTTTTTTTTTTTTTTGAGTGTGGGGGCTGCCCGACGGCGGTGCCCGGGGGGGGGGTTGGCGCGGGGGGGAAGGGGGGGGGTTGCGCGGGGGGTGAGGGGGGGGTTGCGCGGGGGAGGACGGGGGTGGCGAGGGGGTAAGGGGTTGGGGAGGGCGGGGGGAAATGGCGGGGGGTGGCGAGGGTGGGGGCGTGCGAGGGGGGTGCGAGGGGTGGCGCGCGGGGGGGCGCGGGGCTGCGGGCGGGGGCGGCGCGAGGCTGCGGGCGGGGGCTGCGGCGGGGGTGGCGCGGTGCGAGCCGCCGCGGGGAGGCGCTGGGCTGCGGCGGGGGTAGCGCGGTGCGCGCCGCCGCGGGGCGGGGGAGGGCGGGGGTGAGAGAGGAGAGGGGGCGGGGTGGGTGCTGGCGGGGGGCGCGGGGGCGGGGGAGGGCGGGGGGTGAGAGAGGAGAGGGGGTCGGGTGGGTGCGGGCGGGGGGCGCGGGGCGGCGACGGGGGTGGCGCGGGCTGGGGGGCGCGGGGGCGGCGGCGGCTCTGCGGAGCGCCGCCGCGGGGTGGCGCGGGCGGGGGGGTGGGGTGGGGAGTGGGGTGGGGAGGGTTGCAGAGAGAGGGGGCGCCAAGAGAGAGAGGGGGTGGGAGAGAGAAAGGGGGTGGGTGTTTGCGCAGAGAGAGCGGGCGGGGTAAGGGGGAGGGGGTAAGGGGGAGAGAGAGGAGAGAGGGTGTGAGAGAGGGGGTGGGGGAGAGAAGAGAGAGGGAGTGAGAGAGGGGGTGGGGGAGAGAGTGAGGGGGAGAGAGGAGAGAGGGAGTGAGAGAGGAGAGAGGGAGTGAGAGAGGGGGTGGGAGAGAGAAAGGTGAGAGAGGGGGATGGGGGAGGGGGAGGGGGAGATGAAGGGGGAGGGGGGAGGTGGTGGTGGAGGGGGAGGGGGAGAGGGGGAGGGGGGAGGTGGTGGTGGAGGGGGGGGGGAAGAGGGGGAGGGGGGAGGTGGTGGTGGAGGGGGAGGGGGAGAGGGGGAGGGGGGAGGAGGTGGAGGGGGAGGGGGAGAGGGGGAGGGGGGGGGTGGTGATGGAGGGGGAGGGGGGAGGAGGTGGAGGGGGAGGGGGAGAGGGGGAGGGGGGGAAGATGGTGGTGGAGGGGGAGAGGGGGAGGGGGGAGGTGGTGATGGAGGGGGAGGGGGGAGGGGGAGGTGGAGATGGAGGGGGAGGGGGAAGATGGTGGTGGAGATGGAGGGGGAGGGGGGAGGGGGAGGTGGAGGGGGGAGGTGGTGGTGGAGATGAAGGGGGAGGGGGGAGATGGTGGTGGAGATGGAGGGGGAGGGGGGAGGGGGAGGTGGAGGGGGGAGGTGGTGGTGGAGATGAAGGGGGAGGGGGGAGGGGGAGGTGGAGATGGAGGGGGAAGGGGGAAGAAAGAGGGAAAAAAACTTTAAAGACTGAAATCGAAAAGCAGGGAGAGGTGATCACCTGATCGCTCTCCAAGTCTTTCTCGATGTAACGGGATTGTCGTGGAACAATGGACGGTGGGTGGAAGGCTAGGTCATCGCTGCGAGAAGGGCTCGATGTCACTTACATGGCAAGGATAGGAGTAAGGGGGCGGTCGATGGAGAGGGAGGAGTGTCTTGCGTGGGGCTCGGAAGGAGGAAGAGAATGGAGGCAAAAAGTGAAAGATGAAGAATGAGGGGGGGTGGAGTAGGTTTTTATAGGTTTGGATTTTAGGTTTAGGGTTTAGGTTTAGGGTTTAACCCTAAACTCTTCCCGAGCCATAACTCTTTATGGAGAGCTCGGTTTGCCTTTCTGTAAAAAGGTAAAATGATCGTAATTGAAAGCTCTACGCAACCGTGTCCACTACCTAGCCTAATTGTACATCATGTGGCTTTTATTTAAGAAATTAAGAAAATTTCTTAACGTAGTAACCCAAAGTGGATGTTTGGGGTTGATATGTTTGGCTAGATTTGGAAAAAAAAAAATTTTACTCTCCTTGCCCTTGAGTGGTATGTGCGTGAAAGTTTGAAGTAGTGACTTGTTTTACACCTACCTACGCATGTTTACTCGCTACTTGAGACGCTAGTCTCCCCGGCAACGGCGCCAAATGTTGACTCTTTCCTACTGCTTTCGTAGGAAGAGCTGGGAATTCTCTATGTTGCAGGGTTCCGAGGCTTTTTGTCACCTACAGATATGTTGGGATTGTCGTTGTAGTATATGTGTAGCTTAGGACCTCGAGTCGTGTTCCGGTGAGAGACGTAGGCTTAAGTGTGGTAAGCAAACAAAGTGCAAGCATGTGTAAAAGGCACGTAAACCATCGTTGTTGGGATAATGAAGGATTTCGCCTTCATTGGGGGTTGTAGGGTTTAGGAGGAGTTTAAGGGTTCAGAAGGTGGTTCCAGGGTTTAGAAAGAGTTCAAGGGTTCAGAAGGAGGATCCAGGGTTTAGAAAGAGTTCAGGGTTAGAAAGAGTTCCAGGGTTTAGAAGGAGGTTCCAAGGTTTAGAAGGAGTCCAGGGTTAGAAGGAGGATCCAAGGTTCAGAGTAGAGTACATGGTGGAGAACTCGTCTCCCTCGTAGATCATGGAGTTTAAGGGTTTAGGAAAGCATAGGAGTGGGAGAGGAAGAAGGTGTAAGAGCATGGGTGAAAGAAGAGAGAGGAGGAAGGAGGAGGAGGGAAGAGGAGAAGGGAGGGAGAGGAGAGAGGAGGAGGAGGAGGAGGGAGGAGGAGGAGGAGGAGGAGGAGGGAGGAGGAGGAGAAGGAGGAAGAGGAGGAGAAAGAGGAAGGAGGAGGAGGGAGGAGGAGAGGGAGAGGATGGGTTGCAGGGTTGGAGGAGAGGGGAGAAGGGTTGCAAGGTTAGGACATGCTTTTGGACGTGCAGTGCAAGGAAGCATGGACACTTGAGACAAATGCTTGGAATACCAATGTAGACTCAACACAATGCCCCAAGAGTGTGGGCTTCATTCCATTATGGGGTATTTATACAAATTGGAGAGCTTCTCTCCCTGCATGTAACACAAAGTCGTATCACAAAGTTGTTACACAAAGTTGTATCACAAAGTTGTAACACATTCTCTCTCTACATGTAGAAGTTGTAACACAAAGTTGTAACACAAAGTTGTTACACAAAGTTGTTACACAAAGTTGTAACACAAAGTTGTGTCACAAAGTTGTTACACAAAGTTGTAACACAAAGTTGTGTCACAAAGTCGTAACACATTCTCTCTCTTCATGTAGAAGTTGTAACACAAACTTGTAACACAAAGTTGTTACACAAAGTCGTAACACAAAGTTGTGTCTAGAAGTTGTAACACAAAGTTGCAACACAAAGTTGTATCACAAAGTTGTAACACCTTCTCTTTCTTCATAAGTTCATGTTGGCACAGAGTCAACAGGCACACCCATCCGATAAGTACTTGGTCAGATAACACACTTAAGGGCGTGTTTTTTTGCGGATGTGCATATCACTAGGGAAAAAACGGTGTATAATGCATGATCGACCATGCAAAGCATATCCGATGGTGACAATACTTTGCACAAACCTCAACATAGTTGAAACGGACTTGCGAGCAAAGTGGAGCCCCCATATGATAAGTACTTGTTTGAATAACACACCTAGGGCTGTGTTTTTATATGGTTGTGCGTGACACTAAGGCAAAAATGGTGTTTTATGCTTGATCCACAATGCAAAGAATATTCGATGGGAACAATACTTTGCACACACCTTCAACTAGGTGGAATTGACTTACATGCAAAGTGGCATTCCCATCGCATAAGTACTTGATCGGATAACACACCTAGCAACGTGTTTTTTTACGGATGTGCATGACACTAAGGCAAAAATGGTATTTAATGCTCGATCGACCATGCAAAGCATATACGATGGGCACAATACTTTTCCTATGCCTTAAAATAGGTGGTATTCAAATGTTCTCAAAGAGGCACACCCATCGGATAAGTACTTGGTCAGATAACATACCTAAGGGCGTGTTTTTTTGCAGATGTGCATATCACTACGGGAAAAACATTGTATAATGCGTAATCGACCATGCAGATCATATCCGATGGTGACAATACTTTGCACGCATCTCAACCTACTTGAAATAGACTTGCGTGCAAAGTGGAGCCCCCATCCGATAAGTGCTTGTTTGATTAACACACTTAGGACCATGTTTTTTCATGGTTGTGCATGACACTAACCCAAAAACGGTGTTTTATGCTTGATCCACAATGTAAAGCATATCCGATGGGCACAATACTTTGCACACACCTTCAAATAGGTGGGATTGACTTACATGCAAATTGGCACTCCCATCCCATAAGTGCTTGATTGGATAAAAAACCTAGCAGCGTGTTTTTTTATGGATGTGCATGACACTAGAGCAAAAATAGTATTTAATGCTCGATCGACCATGCAAAGGATATTAGATGGGCACAACACTTTTCCTACTCCTCAACCCAGGTGGTATTGAAATGTTCTCAAAAAGGCACACCGATCCGATAAGTACTTGGTCAGATAACACACCTAAGGGCGTGTTTTTTTGCGGATGTGCATATCACTAGGAAAAAAACGGTGTATAATGCGTGATCGACCATGCAAAGCATATCCGATGGTGACAATACTTTGCACGCACCTCAACATAGTTGAAATGGACTTGTGTGCAAAGTGGAGCCCCCATCCAATAAGTACTTGTTTGAATAAGACACCTAGGGCTGTGTTTTTATATGGTTGTGCATGACACTAAGGCAAAAACGGTGTTTTATGCTTGATCCACAATGCAGAGCATATCCGATGGGCACAATGCTTTGCACACACCTTCAAATAGGTGGAATTGACTTACATGCAAAGTGGCATTCCCATCGCATAAGTACTTGATTGGATAACACACCTAGCAACGTGTTTTTTAATGGATGTGCATGACACTAAGGCAAAAATGGTATTTAATGCTCGATCGACCATGCAAAGCATATCTGATGGGCACAATACTTTTCCTACACCTTAACCTAGGTGGTATTGAAATATTCTCAAAGAGGCACACCCATCGGATAAGTACTTGGTCAGATAACATACCTAAGGGCGTGTTTTTTTGCGGATGTGCATATCACTACTGGGAAAACGTTGTATAATGCGTAATCAACCATGCAGAGCATATCCGATGGTGACAATACTTTGCACGCATCTCAACCTAGTCGAAACAAACTTGCGTGCAAAGTGGAACCCCCATCCGATAAGTACTTGTTTGATTAACACACTTAGGACCGTGTTTTTTCATGGTTGTGCATGACACTAAGCCAAAAACGGTGTTTTATCCCTGATCGACAATGCAAAGCATATCTGATGGGCACAATACTTTGCACACACCTTCAACTAGGTAGAATTGACTTACATGCAAAGTGGCACGCCCATCCCATAAGTGCTTGATCGTATAACATACCTAGCAGCGTGTTTTTTTACGGATGTGCATGTCACTAGAGCAAAAATAGTATTTAATGCTCGATCAACCATGCAAAGGATATCCGATGGGCACAACACTTTTCCTATGCCTCAACATAGGTGGTATTCAAATTTTCTTAAAGAGGCACACCCATCCGATAAGTACTTGGTCAAATAACACACCTAAGGGCGTGTTTTTTTCGAATGTGCATATCACTAGGGGAAAAACGATGTATAATGCGTGATCGGCCATGCAAAGCATATCCGATGGTCACAATACTTTGCACGCACCTCAATCTAGTTGAAAGATACTTGCATGCAAAGTGGAGCCCCCATCTGATAGAATAACACACCTAGGACCGTGTTTTTTTATGGTTGTGCATTACACTAAGGCAAAAACGGTGTTTTATGCTTGATCCACAATGCAAAGCATATCCATGCTTGATCCACAATGCAAAGCATATCCGATGGGCACAATACTTTGCACACATCTTCAACTAGGTGGAATTGAATTACATGCAAAGTGGCATTCCCATCGCATAAGTACTTGATCGGATAACACACCTAGCGGCGTGTTTTTTTACGGATGTGCATGACACTAAGTCAAAAATGATATTTAATGCTCGATCAACCATGTAAAGCATATCCCATGGGCGCAATACTTTTCCTACGCCATAACCTAGGTGGTATTGAAATGTTCTCAAAGAGGCACACCTATTCGATAAGTACTTGGTCAGATAACATACCTAAGGGCGTGTTTTTTTGCCGATGTGCATATCACTACCGGAAAAACGTTGTATAATGTGTAATCGACCATGCAGAGCATATCCGATGGTGACAATACTTTGCACCCATCTGAACTTGTTGAAATTGACTTGCGTGCAAAGTGGAGCCCCCATCTGAGAAGTACTTGTTTGATTAACACACCTAGGACCGTGTTTTTTCATGGTTGTGCATGACACTAAGGCAAAAACGGTGTTTTATGCTTGGTCAACAATGCAAAGCATATCCAATGGGCACAACACTTTGCAAACACCTTCAACTAGTGGAATTTACTTACATGCAAAGTGGCACTCCCATCCCATAAGTGCTTGATCGGATAACACACCTAGCAGTGTGTTTTTTTACGGATGTGCATGACACTAGAGCAAAAATAGTATTTAATGCTTGATCGACCATGCAAAGGATATCCCATGGGCACAACACTTTTCCTACACCTCAACCTAGGTGGTATTGAAATGTTCTCAAAGAGGCACACCCATCCGATAAGTACTTGGTCAGATAACACACCTAAGGGCATGCTTTTTTGCGGGTACTAGGGGAAAAACGCTGTATAATGCGTGATCGACCATGCAAAGCATATCTGATGGTGATAATACTTTGCACGCACCTCAATGTAGTTGAAACGAAGCGCTGTATAATGCGTGATCGACCATGCAAAGCATATCTGATGGTGATAATACTTTGCACGCACCTCAATGTAGTTGAAACGAACTTGCGTGCAAAGTGGAGCCCCCATACGATAAGTACTTGTTTGAATAACACACCTAGGGCCGTGTTTTTATATGGTTGTGCATGACACTAAGGCAAAAGCGGAGTTTTATGCTTGATTGACAATGCAAAGCATATCCGATGGGCACAATACTTTGCACACACCTTCAACTAGGTGGAATTGACTTACATGCAAAGTGGCATTCCCATCGCATAAGTACTTGATCGGATAACACACCTAGCAGCGTGTTTTTTTACGGATGTGCATGACACTAAGGTAAAAATGGTATTTAATGCTCGATCGACCATGAAAAGCATATCCGATGGTGACAATACCTTGCATGCATATCAACCTAGTTGAAACGGACTTGTGTGAAAAGTGGAGCCCCCATCCAATAAGTACTTGTTTGAATAACACACCTAGGACCGTGTTCTTTTATGATTGTGCATGACACTAAGGCAAAAATGGTGTTTTATGCTTGATCGACAATGCAAAGCATATCCGATGGGCACAATACTTTGCAAACACCTTCAACTAGGTGGAATTGACTTACATGCAAAGTGGCATTCCCATCGCATAAGTACTTGATCGGATAACACACCTAGCAACGTGTTTTTTTACGGATGTGCATGACACTAAGGCAAAAATGGTATTTAATGATCTTGACCATGCAAAGCACCTTCAACTAGGTGGAATTGACTTACCTGCAAAGTGGCGCGCCCATCCCATAAGTACTTGATCGAATAACATACCTAGCATCGTGTTTTTTATAGATGTGCATGACACTAGAGCAAAAATAGTATTTAATGCTCGATCGACCATGCAAAGGATAACTTGGCATGTCCATCTGATGAGTACTTGATCGGATAACTTCTCTCACCAATAAATTAAGTACTAATTAAAAATTATAATAAATGAGCAGATTATTAAAAAGAGACTAATATTTATGTAATTGTTGCTACTGCAGCTTGCTCGCGACTTGCTCGCGAAGGACTCTCACAAACGAGATGGCTATAGATTTTGTTCCAGGGATGGATGTGATTTTATGTAGCAAAAGAGAAGTAGTTGCATTTGCTACAATCCATGATAGTGATCCCAATTCAGTTTGCCACTTTCGAAGACTTGGTGAAGATAAGGTGGCAGTTACTGTATCAAAGATTCTTAGCGCACATGTTGAGCTAAAGTATAAATGTGGAGATATGGAAACACTTGGAGATGTTATGCCCTACAATACATCCAACAAATCATTTATAGCATGGGACAAAGATGAGACTTATGCAACATACATTATCAAGAATACAAAGTGCACCACCTTGGATTTTACTATAGGGGACATTTTACAAATGAGATCATTTGCAAATAAGACTGTAGCAGAAGGTGAAGTATTGGGATTTGAAAAAGTGGAGCAATGGTCATTTGCACAGATGAAGATTCTAAAAGTCACTGATGATGGTAGGGGACGAGCATTTTTTGAGCGAAATCTTCCGAGCGTCCGAGCGAAGGAAAAAAAAAGCTTCCAACTATGAATAAATATGGCAAAAATCAATCAGAAGAAAACATAGTTTCACTTAGAAATATGCAAAGTATTATAGCAATGCCTATTTTATATAAAAATCTTTAGGTGAATCTTTAGGAGTGGTGAGAGCATAATGGGGTGGCTTTTGAAGAAACCCACATGTAGAGTAGACTTCTCTATGAAAATTCCCTTATGATCCTTCTTACAACTTTTACTTAATAGGGGGTGACATTGAAAACCCTCTCTCAACCTATCTTCATGAAAGGGTTTCTTCAAAGAAAACTCATTGAAGCAAGCCATCCAAGTAGTTTCGCCAGCGAAACCCCTTTGAAGTAGGTCTCCCAAGGTAGTTTCGCTGGCGAAACTACCTTGGACAGCACTTTTAAAAGTGACATAACTTTCATATCCAATGTCCAAATATAGTCATTCAACCACTCAAATTGATCGGAACACCCCCTTTGAGCACATCTACGGAGTTATATTTTGAAAAATCTTGCATATATAGTATTAAATATTACATGTATTTTATGAGAGTGATATATAAGCCCAAGTGCCATATGATATAAATGTGTTAATAAGTAATTATCTATGCATAGTATTATTACATTGAGAGTGATTATGAGGGATGTTTCTTAAAGGAATCAACACTTTTCTTAAAGAAATACATTTTTTTAAATCTCTTGAAAAACACGCTCGGATAAACCTGCTCATAGGTTTTTGCTCGTAAAATTGACGCATCCTGGATGGTATGGTTGATAACATAACATCCTTATGTGATCCCTACTATGAGGTAGGCAAGAATATGAGATGGAGCATGTAATTTTTAAACATGAGATGATAAAGACAAGGTATACTACAATATCAAAGGACCTAAAAAGCGTGCCCATGTGCCAGGCTCTATCACTTCAAATGTGGATGATTTCAATGTACTCAATTATAGAAGTGACATCTTATCTGGAGTGGATGAGTTCATTGATTCCGAGAAACAAAATGATTTTAGAAGCGAAGCCTTATCTAGGGTGGATGAATTCTTGCACAGTGAGAAGGGCAAAGGTTTCAATAGCGATGTCTTGTCAAGTGTGGATGAGTTCATGCATATTAACAAACCTGGTGTCAATCAAGCTTGTGGATTTGTGAAAGCCATGCAAGATGTCCCAATGAGTGATGTTCTCTCAGGAGTGGAAGAGTTTCAAGGTTCTCAATACTCTCGTAGAATATTGAATTCATCGAATGGTCCTAAGAGTATGTTAAAAACGAGGATGAGATCAACAGAAGATTATTCAATATTTAACTTTGATTGTGATATGGCCAAGGATGCAACGACCAATCATGGATGCTTGGTTACAAACAAATGTGAGGAGAAGAAGTGCATAAATACAGATAACAACATGCACGAGGAACGAAAACGGTCATACATATGCATGAAGAGAAAGCGAATCCAAGTAGATCCACAAAAGCAACCAAAGAGGAAGAGAGTAATGAAGGAGGAGAACATGTTAAATGCATTGGGATATCTATGTTGCAAGCGAAGATGCATGCGCTTCATTGATCTTACAGACATCAGGGAATGTAGAGGACACGTGTGGCAAAAAAGAGGAAGCGAAAGAAATGAATACCTTCTCACAAGTCTCTCTTGCTTTCTTCAGAATGGCAATAAAAGGCTAAGTTCAAGACAAAAGGTAAAACCTCTCGTAAATGGAAAAAAGATTTGCAATAAGGCATATCGCAATATTACTGGATTATCCCATGGTACATATTGGGATTTAGTCACCAAGGCAAAGGGCGGCAACAAATTTAGCATTCACGATAATAGAGGAAGGTTTAAATCAAGAATCTCAACTGTCAGGGCAGCAGCAATTTTGCAAGACTTCATACATGAAAATGCTTTACCTCAACCCCATATATCTACCAAACTCCCTAACGGTGACGCGATCACTGAAATGCACCTTCCAATGGGCTTGACAAAGCTCGAAGTATTTGACTCTATCGCAGAAAAGCAAAGGCAAAGAGGGGATGCTGTAGCTTCTTCTCATACTTTGTATACTCTTTGGAAGAAGAACTTTGGATATGTTAAAATCCCAAGGAGGCAAAAAATGTCAAAGTGCAATGTCTGTGATGATTTAAAGCGAGCGTGCAACATGTCCAAATCAAAGGGAATTATTTAAAAAAAAACGAAAATCTCATCATGATGACAAACCTCGGACTGATGCATTTCTGTTTGGGGATTGAAGTTTGGCAAGAGCCAAAACAGATCTTCATCTCACAGCTAAAGTATGCTGGAGAGATACTGAAGGCATTTGGCATGGCTGAGTGCAAGACAGTTGGCACCCCTATGGACGTTGACGTGAAGCTCTCAAACAAGGATTCATCACCACTGGTGGACGAAGCAAAGTACAGAAGGCTTGTGGGTAGTTTCATTTACTTGTGCAACACACGGTCGGACATCAGTTTTGCGACTGGTGTACTAAGCAGGTTTTTTTAATAAGCCTCGGGAGAACCATTGGGGGGCAGGGATGCGGGTGCTGAAATACATCAAAGGCGCAGTTGATTATGGCATCACCTATACCAAGGGCAACATCTTGACCAGATTTTGTGACTCGGATTGGGCAGGAGACGTGGACAGTAGGAGATCAGTGACAGGTTACTGTTTCTCACTTGGATCTAGAGTTGTGTCATGGGTCAACAAGAAGCAACCCATAGTTGCTCTTTCTTCTACAGAGGTTGAGTACAAATCAACATGTTTTGCTTCTTGTGAGGCAGTGTGATTGAGGAGGATTTTAGGGGACATGGGTGCAGTGCAGAACAAGCCTACGTAGTTATCATGGCAATTGCAAAGGACCCTGTGTTCCATGCTCGCACAAAACACATTAAGATTCAATATCACTTTGTACGCGAGCTCATCATGGATGGAGAGGTCGACTTGGTGTACTGTCCGACTACAGAGAATGTTGCAAACATCTTCATGAAGGCTCTTGGAAGATACTTGCTAGAGAGGCATCTTCATCGACTTGGCATTGGACCGAAAAAGTAAGTTCACTCGTGGGTGGACATTGAGGGGGGGTGTTAGATATCAATGCTCCACTCTCGTGTAACTATGCGGGAACCAGCTAACTCTACTTGTAAGGCCCCCATATGAGGAGAAGGCATTTGAGTAGCTTGGTTATCCGGTAGGTCTTGGTTTGGACACCAGATGGGGGCCATGTACGGCCTGATGGTTGGATTGCTTCAGATAGAGTTGGCACACTGCCAACTAGGCTACATGCAAGTGCAGGAAGGCATCCCATGACTAACCGCACTGAGGGTGGTGACAAAATATGAAGAGGGGAGAGGAGAAGAGTGGAGATGAGGAGAGAGGGCACATCTAGAGAGCACACCACAAATGACTAACTGTACACTAGAATTAGTTGAAAAAATAGAATATATACAAACCCTTTTAGGGTTAGGGTTAGGGGATCTAACCCTTTCCTTTATAGCACTCTATAAGGTTAGTGCTATGCACATATGATCACGTGATGGTGCTATGCACACATGATCACATGATGTTGAGCGTGAACTCTCAACACCTTCCCTCAAGATCAACATCATGAAGTAGGCCTTCCCTCAAGATGATGATTCTGGGGAATCGAAGAAGGACTGAGCATTACATTCCATCACACCCCTTTAATGGGAATGTCCTTCCTCTGCATCAAACCAAGAGCTAGTCGGTGTTTCTTGAATAGCTCTTTACCGAGTGGCTTGGTAAAGATGTCTGCAACATTTTCTTTGCTATCACAATGCTGCAGTGTGATGTCACCAAGTAACACTCTTTCTCTGATGAAGTGCTCTCTGACATCAATGTGCTTTGTTCTAGAGTGATATACTGGATTTTTGGCCAATGCTTGAGCCGATTGATTATCACAGTATATTGTTGTTGGCTTTGACTCATCAAAGTAATCTGTTTTTGACAATAGTCTTCTGAGCCATATAGCTTCACATGCACCTGTAGTGAGTGCTCTATATTCTGCTTCAGTCGAAGACAAAGAAACAGTTGGCTGTTTGTTTGACAACCATGATATAGCACCTTGACCAAGGAAAAATGCATATCCTTGTGTCGATCTCCTGGTCTCATGATCTCCAGCATAGTCACTATCACAGTATCCATGCAACCGTGGATGACTTCCTCTGTATTCTATCCCAAATTGTCTTGTACCTCTGATGTATCTCAAGACTCTTTTGGCTGCATTCCAGTGAGACTGTTTTGGATTTGCCATAAACTGTGCTAGTGAGCTTACTGCATAACAAATATCTAGCCGTGTGATTGTCAGATATATAAGAGATCCAATGAGTTGCCTGTAGTATCTGTCATTGACTGTAGGCTTTTCTGAATCTTTAGTAAGTTTCAAACTCTGTTCCATGGGAGTGGCTGCAATCTTGCAATCTGCCATATGAAACTTCTTCAGGAGACTGTCAACATACTTGAGCTGACTCATGAATGTGCTATCTGAATCTCTCCAGAACTCAATTCCAAGACAATAGTGCATAAGTCCAAGATCTTTCATGTCGAACTCTGCAGATAAGTCTTGTTTTAATTTTCTGATGAAGCTATCCTTGCTTCCTGTCACAATCAGATCATCTACGTACAAAAGTGCAATAGTAATATCTTCCCCTTGAACTTTGTAGTAGAGAGTATGATCTGCATTGGACTTCATGTAGCCCAGATCAGCAAAATACTTGTCAATTCTGTTGTACCAACTTCTGGGTGCTTGCTTTAAGCCGTAGAGACTTTTTGAGGCATAGGAAAAGTGTTGTGCCCATCGGATATCCTTTGCATGGTCGATTGAGCATTAAATACTATTTTTGCTCTAGTGACATGCACATCCGTAAAAAAACACGCTACTAGGTATGTTATACGATCAAGCACTTATGGGATGTGCGTGCCACTTTGCATGTAAGTCAATTCTACCTAGTTGAAGGTGTGTGCAAAGTATTGTGCCCATCAGATATGCTTTGCATTGTCGATCAAGGATAAAACACCGTTTTTGGCTTAGTGTCATGCACAACCATGAAAAAACACGGTCCTAAGTGTGTTAATCAAACAAGTACTTATCGGATGGGGGATCCACTTTGCACGCAAGTTTGTTTCGACTAGGTTGAGATGCGTGCAAAGTATTGTCACCATCGGATATGCTCTGCATGGTTGATTACGCATTATACAACGTTTTCCCAGTAGTGATATGCACATCGGCAAAAAAACACGCCCTTAGGTATGTTATCTGACCAAGTACTTATCCGATGGGTGTGCCTCTTTGAGAACATTTCAATACCACCTAGTTTAAGGTGTAGGAAAAGTATTGTGCCCATCGGATATGCTTTGCATGGTCGATCGAGCATTAAATACCATTTTTGCCTTAGTGTCATGCACATCCATTAAAAAACACGTTGCTAGGTGTGTTATCCAATCAAGTACTTATGCGATGGGAATGCCACTTTGCATGTAAGTGAATTCCACCTATCTGAAGGTGTGTGCAAAGCATTGTGCCCATCGGATATGCTTTGCATTGTGGATCAAGCATAAAACACCGTTTTTGCCTTAGTGTCATGCACAACCATATAAAAACACAGCCCTAGGTGTCTTATTCAAACAAGTACTTATCCGATGGGGGCTCCACTTTGCACACAAGTCCATTTCAACTATGTTGAGGTGCGTGCAAAGTATTGTCACCATCGGATATGCTTTGCATGGTCGATCACGCATTATACACCGTTTTTTCCCTAGTGATATGCACATCCGCAAAAAAACACGCCCTTAGGTGTGTTATCTGACCAAGTACTTATCGGATCGGTGTGACTCTTTGAGAACATTTCAATACCACCTGGGTTGAGGAGTAGGAAAAGTGTTGTGCCCATCTAATATCCTTTGCATGGTCGATCGAGCATTAAATACTATTTTTGCTCTAGTGTCATGCACATCCATAAAAAAACACGCTGCTAGGTTTTTTATCCAATCAAGCACTTATGGGATGGGAGTGCCACTTTGCATGTAAGTCAATCCCACCTATTTGAAGGTGTGTGCAAAGTATTGTGCCCATCGGATATGCTTTACATTGTCGATCAAGCATAAAACACCGTTTTTGGGTTAGTGTCATGCACAACCATGAAAAAACATGGTCCTAAGTGTGTTAATCAAACAAGCACTTATCGGATGGGGGCTCCACTTTGCATGCAAGTCTATTTCAAGTAGGTTGAGATGCGTGCAAAGTATTGTCACCATCGGATATGATCTGCATGGTCGATTACGCATTATACAATGTTTTTCCCGTAGTGATATGCACATCCGCAAAAAAACACGCCCTTAGGTATGTTATCTGACCAAGTACTTATCCGATGGGTGTGCCTCTTTGAGAACATTTGAATACCACCTAGTTTAAGGCATAGGAAAAGTAATGTGCCCATCGTATATGCTTTGCATGGTCGATCGAGCATTAAATACCATTTTTGCCTTAGTGTCATGCACATCCGTAAAAAAACACGTTGCTAGGTGTGTTATCCGATCAAGTACTTATGCGGTGGGAATGCCACTTTGCATGTAAGTCAATTCCACCTAGTTGAAGGTGTGTGCAAAGTATTGTTCCCATCGAATATTCTTTGCATTGTGGATCAAGCATAAAACACCATTTTTGCCTTAGTGTCACGCACAACCATATAAAAACATAGCCCTAGGTGTGTTATTCAAACAAGTACTTATCATATGGGGGCTCCACTTTGCTCGCAAGTCCGTTTCAACTATGTTGAGGTTCGTGCAAAGTATTGTCACCATCGGATATGCTTTGCATGGTCGATCATGCATTATACACCGTTTTTTCCCTAATGATATGCACATCCGTAAAAAAACACGCCCTTAAGTGTGTTATCTGACCAAGTACTTATCGGATGGGTGTGCCTCTTTGAGAACATTTCAATACCACCTATGTTGAGGCATAGGAAAGGTGTTGTGCCCATCGGATAACCTTTGCATGGTCGATCGAGCATTAAATACTATTTTTGCTCTAGTGTCATGCACATCTGTAACAAAACACGCTGCCGGGTATGTTATCCGAAAAGCACTTATGGGATGGGTGTGCCAGTTTGCATGTAAGTCAATTCCACCTAGTTGAAGGTGTGTGCAAATTATTGTTCCCATCTAATATGCTTTGCATTGTTGATCAAGCATAAAACACCGTTTTTGCCTTAGTGTCATGCACAACCATGAAAAAACGCGGTCCTAGGTGCGTTAATCAAACAAGTACTTATTGGATGGGGGCTCCACTTTGTATGCAAGTACTTTTCAACTAGATTGAGGTGCGTGCAAAGTATTGTCACCATCAGATATGCTTTGCATGGTCGATCACGCATTATACACCGTTTTTTCCCTAGTCATATGCACATCCACAAAAAAACACGACCTTAGGTGTGTTATCTGACCAAGTACTTATCGGATGGGTGTGTCATTTTTAGAACATTTCAATACCACCTAGGTTGAGGCGTAAGAAAAGTGTTATGCCCATCGGATATCCTTTGCATGGTCGATCGAGCATTAAATACTATTTTTGCTCTAGCGTCATGCACATCCGAAAAAAACACATTGCTAGGTATCTTATCTGATCAAGCACTTATGGGACGGGCGTGCCACTTTGCATGTAGGTCAATTCCACCTAGTTGAAGGTGTGTCCAAAGTATTGTGCCCATCGGATATGCTTTGCATTGTCGATCAAGCATGAAACACCTTTTTGCCTTAGTGTCATGCACAACCATAAAAAATACGGTCCTAGGTGTGTTAATCAAACAAGTACTTATCGAATGGGGGCTCCACTTTTCACGCAAGTCCGTTTCAACTAGGTTGAGATGCGTGCAAAGTTTTGTTACCATTAGATATGCTCTGCAAGGTCGATTACGCATTATACAACATTTTTCCGGTAGTGATATGCACATCCGCAAAAAAACAAGCCCTTAGTATGTTATCTGACCAAGTACTTATCGGATGGGTGTGTCTCTTTGAGAACATTTTAATACCACCTAGGTTAAGGCATAGGAAAAGTATCGTGCCCATCGGATATGCTTTGCATGGTCGATCGAGCATTAAATACCATTTTTGCCCTCTTTTTGCCTTAGTGTCATGCACATCCATAAAAAAACACGCTGCTAGGTGTGTTATCCGATCAAGTACTTGTGCGATGGGAATGCCACTTTGCATGTAATTCAATTCCACCTAGTTGAAGGTGTGTGCAAAGTATTGTGCCCATCGAATATGCTTTGCATTGTGGATCAAGCATAAAACACCGTTTTTGCCTTAGTGTCATGCACAACCATATGAAAACACGGTCCTAGGTGTGTTATTCAAACAACTACTTGTCGGATGGGGGCTCCACTTTGCACGCAAGTCCGTTTCAACTAGGTTGAGTTGCATCCAAAGTATTGTTACCATCGGATATGCTTTGCATGGCCGATCACGCATTATACACCGTTTTTCCCCTAGTGATATGCACATCCGCAAAAAAACACGTCCTTAGGTGTTGTATCCGACCAAGTACTTATCCGATGGGTGTGCCTCTTTGAGAACATTTCAATGCCACTTAGGATGAGGCATAGGAAAAGTGTTGTGCCCATCGGATATGCTTTGCATGGTCGATCGAGCATTAAATACCATCTTTGCCTCAGTGTCATGCACATCCATAAAAAATCACGCTGCTAGGTATGTTATCCGATCAAGCACTTATGGGATGGGCGTGCCACTTTGCATGTAATTAAATTCCACCTAGTTGAAGGTGTGTGCAAAGTATTGTGCCCATCGAATATGCTTTGCATTGTTGATCAAGCATAAAACACCGTTTTTGCCTTAGTGTCATGCATAACCATGAAAAAACACGGTCCTAGGTGTGTTAATCAAACAAGTACTTATCAGATGGGGGCTCCAATTTGCACGCAAGTCCGTTTCAACTACGTTGAGATGGGTGCAAAGTATTGTTACCATCAGATATGCTCTGCATGGTCGATTACACATTATACAATGTTTTTCCCGTAGTGATATGCACATCCGCAAAAAAACACGCCCTTAGGGATGTTATCTGACCAAGTACTTATCGGATGGGTGTGCCTCTTTGAGAACATTTCAATACCACCTAGGTTAAGGTGTAGGAAAAGTATTTTGCCCATCGTATATGCTTTGCATGGTGGATCGAGCATTAAATACCATTTTTGCCTTAGTGTCATGCACTTCCATAAAAAAACACACTACTAGATGTGTTATCCGATCAAGTACTTATGAGATGGGAATGCCACTTTGCATGTAAGTCAATTCCACCTAGTTGAAGGTGTGTGCAAGGTATTGTGCCCATCGGATATGCTTTGCATTGTCGATCAAGCATAAAACACCGTTTTTGCCTTAGTATCATGCACAACCATATAAAAACACGGCCCCAAGAGTGTTATTCAGATAAGTACTTATCAAAAGGGGGCTCCACTTTGCATGAAAGTCCCTTTCAACTACATTGAGGTGCCTGCAAAGTATTGTCATCATCGGATATGCTTTGCATGGTCGATCACGCATTATACACCGTTTCTTCCTAGTGATATGCACATCCGAAAAAAAACACGCCCTTAGGTGTGTTATCTGACCAAGTACTTATCCGATGGGTGTGCCTCTTTGAGAACATTTCAATACCACCTAGGTTGAGGTGTAGGAAAAGTTTTGTACCCATCGGATATCCTTTGCATGGTCGATCGAGCATTAAATACTATTTTTGCTCTAGTGTCATGCACATCCGTAAAAGAACACGCTGCTAGGTATGTTATCCGATCAAGCACTTATGGGATGAGAGTGCCACTTTGCATGTGAGTCAATTCCACCTAGTTGAAGGTGTGTGCAAAGTATTGTGCCCATCGGATATGCTTTGCATTGTCGATCAAGCATGAAACACCATTTTTGCCTTAGTGTCATGCACAACCATGAAAAAACACGGTCCTAGGTGTGTTAATCAAAGAAGTACTTATCGGATGGGGGCTCCACTTTGCACACAAGTCCGTTTCAACTAGGTTGAGATGCGTGCAAAGTATTGTCACCATCGGATATGCTCAGCATGGTCGATTACACATTATACAACAGTTTTCCGGTAGTGATATGCACATCGGCAAAAAAACACGCCCTTAGGTATGTTATCTGACCAAGTACTTATCGGATGGGTGTGTGGCTTTGAGAACATTTCAATACCACCTAGGTTAAGGTATAGGAAAAGTATTGTGCCCATGGGATATGCTTTGCATGGTCGATCGAGCATTAAATACCATTTTTGCCTGTGTGTCATGCACATCCGTAAGAAAACACACTGCTAGGTGTGTTATCCGATCAAGTACTTATGCGATGGGAATGCCACTTTGCATATAATTCAATTCCACCTAGTTGAAGGTGTGTGCAAAGTATTGTGCCCATCAGATATGCTTTTCATTGTCGATCAAGCATAAAATACCGTTTTTGCCTTAGTGTAATGCACAACCATAAAAAAACACGGTCCTAGGTGTGTTATTCAAACAAGTACTTATCAGATGGGGGATCCACTTTGCACGCAAGTATCTTTCAACTAGGTTGAGGTACGTGCAAAGTATTGTGACCATCGGATATGCTTTGCATGGCCGATTACGCATGATACATCGTTTTTCCCCTAGTGATATGCACATCTGCAAAAATACACGCCCTTAGGTGTGTTATCTGACCAAGTACTTATCGGATGGGTGTGCTTCTTTGAGAAAATTTCAATACCACCTAGGTTGCGGTGTAGGAAAAGTGTTGTGCCCATCGGATATCCTTTGCGTGGTCGATCGAGCATTAAATACTATTTTTGCTCTAGTGCCATGCACATCCGTAGAAAAACACGCTGCTAGGTATGTTATCATTTGCGTTGTCGATCAAGCATAAAACACCATTTTTGCCTTAGTGTCATGCACAACCATGAAAAAACACGGTCCTAGGTATGTTAATCAAACAAGTACTTATCGAATGGGGGCTCCACTTTTCACGCAAGTCCGTTTCAACTACGTTGAGGTGCGTGCAAAGTATTGTCACCATCGGATATGCTTTGCATGGTCGATCATGCATTATACACTATTTTTTCCCTAGTGATATGCACATCTGCAAAAAAACACGCCCTTAGGTATGTTATCTGACCAAGTACTTATCGGATGGGTGTGCCTCTTTGAGAAAATTTCAATACCACCTAGGTTGCAGTGTAGGAAAAGTGTTGTGCCCATCAGATATCCTTTGCATGGTCGATCGAGCATTAAATACTATTTTTGCTCTAGTGTCATGCACATCCGTAAGAAAACACGCTGCTAGGTATGTTATCCGATCAAGCACTTATGGGATGGGCATGCCACTTTGCATGTAAGTCAATTACACCTAGTTGAAGGTGTGTGCAAAGTATTGTGCCCATCGGATATGCTTTGCATTGTTGATCAAGCATAAAACACCGTTCTTGCCTTGGTGTCAAGCACATTTGTAAAAAAACACGGTCCTAGGTGTGTTATCGAATCAAGTACTTATCTAACCGACATGCCACTTTTCATGCAATTCAATAACACCTAGGTTGAGGTGGATGCAAAGTATTGTGCCCATCGGATGTACTTTGCATGGTATATCACGTATTAAACTCCGTTTGTGCCTCAATGTCATGCACAACCATAAAAAAGCACGCTTTTAGGTGTGTTATCCAACCAACTGCTTATCAGATGGGTGTACCACTTTGCATGCAATGCAATACCATAATTGTTGAGACTGATGCAAAGTATTGTGCCCATCGGATATGCTTTTCATTGTCGAACAAGCATTAAACACTGTTTTGGCCTTAGTGTCATGCACAACCGTCAAAAAACGCGGTCCTAGATGTGTTATTCGATTAAGTACTTATGGGATGGGCACGCCACTTTGCATGTAAGTCAATAATACCAAGGTTGAGATGTGTGCAAAGTATTGTGATGATGAGATATGCGTTGCATTGTCGATTAAGCATAAAACAGCGTTTTTGCCTTAGTGTCATGGACAACAACCAATAAAAAACATGGTCCTAGGTGTGATATTCTGAAAAGTACTTGTCAGATGGGGGAGCCACTTTGCAAGAAAGTCAATTTCAATTAGGTTAATTTCCTAGTGTGGTGGCAAAAAGGATGCATGCAAAGATAATGTTTGAGTACTTTCAGGATGCACAATATGCTCCTCATATTCAAGGATCTTCACATGAAGGCTCCATGAAGGAGATCAAAAAGCTCAGACTTCGATGCAGGGACAAGAAGAACACGCACACTGTCACAAACGTGTAGAACATGAGCGCAAACTTCTAGAGCAAGAAATGGTGGATGTAACTAAGGATGATGAAACACAAGCCTTGAGTGCACGGGAATTAAAAAAATTTGAAGAAGATCAAGGTCGATCCACTGCAGTTATGCTAGAAGCTCTTGCTAGCAAACCACGACGTGAAATGCAAAAGGCTAGTACTGCAAGAGCCACGGTTCCAAGCAGTAAAAAAAGGCATTGTCCCACTGTAGAGAGAGATAATGTGGATGAAAAATGGTTAAAAGAATAGAAAAATGAAGAAGACTCAGAACCCGAGGCTGAAGATGATCAGGATGAACTCACATCAATCAAAAATCTTAATCTACATCTTAATGAAGGAGTTACAGATGATGATGTGGGATGTATCTGGGGTCAAAGGACGTGGTTTGTGAATGCCAAAGATGTGGAAGCTACAACTATCTTTACTAATAGCCGAAGCCTTGATATATCCTATGCACTGCAAATATACGAGGCTTTGAGAGATGGTAAGAAACCTGTGGCAAGCAATGTGGTCCTGCGCCCAATAATGTTTTGTCCAATCAAAAATAGTTTTCTGGATCAAATAACATTTACAAAGCCTACACATCTCGAGGAAACCTTTAGTCGATCCTTTAAAGACACTCTTAAAAATATTCCACATGAACAAGGCGAAGAGGCACAAGGTGAGAATATGCTAAAGGAAGCAAAGAAGGAATTCCTACTTCATTGTAGATTCCAGCCCATTGATGGTCAACATTGGGCTTATGCTTGTAATCAGATCGCAAAGGAAGCAAAGGAGGTCAAAAGACTCACTTCAGAACAATTGGCAAAGATAAGTTCATTCCATTATTATCCTGCAACAATCTGTATATTCAAGCATGAGATCAAGTATTTGATTGAGTCCGAAAGACTTAATCATTATGTCCATGGAAAGCATAAGATATCCTCAACATCATAGGTCTTATAGAAGGCAAGGGTTATATGGACAACATTTGGTTCTCCAAATCCTGATTTGAAGCGAAAGGTCACAAAAGCAGACGCCGACACACTCACGAACTTCTATACTTCTTTGAGTGTAGTTGTGCCTAGGGGAACTCAAGAGCGAGAAGAGAATATGACAAGCCTCAAGGTGGTGAGGGACAGATATGCCGACTACACTTCTATCATATTTCATCCTGTTGAAGTGTTCAATGAGATGCTTGAAACATGCATTGCTTGTGAGCATGGACAGTTGACCTATGAAGCTCCTTTGTTTATCTCCAGAAAGTCAAAGGTAATGGATAAGAAGGAGTTGATGGCAAGGATGTGGAGGCCTATAAAGTACTTACCTGATAAGTATGCATCCATGGCAGCACAAAAAATTTTAAAGAAAGAATGGTTTTTTGGAAAAAAAGACAAAGACCACTGCATGGAAGAATGCATCAATGTACAGGTGAGGCGTGATGCAGTGCATAGTGCCATTAAGTATTTGCTGTCAGAGAAACAAATTCCACTTACTCATTGTAACATTGACTATAATGTGGTCAAGAATATAGCTTCTTTGTCAAAACCCAAGGTAAAGCTATGGGCAAACAGGTGGATTAAAAAGGATGAAGATGGGTCAGAAATAGTAACCTCTTACATGAGAAAAGAAATCCCACAATAGGTGGTTGCATATGTGGAAAGATTAATCAGCGAGATAAGGATGCCGACAGATATGCACCAAAGCTTTCAATTCAATGTAGAGGTTATAGCAGAGTCTGGAAAGCTTGTGAACTTCAGGGGAGTCTCAGAAGATGACTTCATCAAGAATGAGTCAGCATGGGATAAGCCACAACTATTCTTTATCAATGAAGTTTCTAGCGACGATATCCACAACTTCATTGATAGAATAGTATATACCACCATTAGCAAAGTGGCAATTTGCAACATTGTCATTTTTGTTGATAAAAAAGACGAAGAAGCCATGCAGGTTACTCTAGAGCGAGCATATTCATCAGATTTGAAGATCTATAGTGGTGTTTATGCAGCAAAGAGAGGCAAGAGAGAATGTGGCATAGCGATTCAATCTCTTGAATCATTCTTTTTGTGTATGCGGAGTCCCAACCCTGATCACTCCTTACAAAAGAACATGAGAGGAAATTCAAATAATTTGAGATTGATGCTAGAAGAGCAAGATATTCCCAGGTCCATACATTATCAAAGAAACAACTATGGAAGTCCTGAAAAAAGCGGGAGTCTCTTGCTTACCATGATGGAGAATTTGCTACCGGCAGGTTGGGAGGTCAACTTGTGTAGGATGGGATATTTATTTGAGGATCTCCTCAGAAAAGGCAACTCCACAAATATTATTGAAAACAAGCATTTCATGGCTTATTTTCAGCTTCAAGCAGATCTAACCACAGGCTATGAAAAAGAGATAGACCACAAGGACACTGATGACATGGATGACTACCTTGAAGATCATAATGTCTCAGTTGATGATGATGAAAAGATGGACTTACATGACCCGTTCAGAGAGAGGTTGGTGGATGAAGACAAACATGATGATGCCTTCTTTGATAATTATGGCTCACAGGGTTATGAAAAAAGGCCACTACGACAATACTTACGGTATGAACTCTCTATTTCTTAACTAAATACAATTTTTTAAATAAGATTTAAATTTAAAGATAATGAATCTAATCTCTCATATTTTGTTTACAGGCAATAGAGGGAGAAGAAATGGATGAAGTCAATATGGAGGCACTCCCTTCTACTTCAGCAATGCAACCACCTCTAAATTTGATTGAAGAATCCCATGAGCACAAGAGCTTTAAAGGCACCATGGAAAAGCAGAATGACTGCAAACATAGAATACAAGCTATGACAGAGTTGCAAGAGTGAGATGCCTTGATATTTCCCCAATTTTCTTGGTTTGCCTAATGAGAATGCTTCTCAATTTAGCAAAGACTTGGAGTTGACAACGCTACTAAAAGGCAAAGATAGACCCATAGTTCTTTTGCAAATCCTAGGCTACTATCTACAAGGTGAAGCAAGGATATGCTTTCAGAGTTCTATTGAATGTGTTCCAGGAACCCAAAATCGGGATGTTGAATATCAGGAGGTAAGAAATACATTTTTGGTCTAGTATGCATATGAAAGGATCCTAATCAAATATTGACAAAGTTGTGAAATCGCCAGCAAGCACTCAATCAGGAACTCAATCAGGAAGTGGACCACTACCTGAGCCACATTGTTGAGCTGTGGGCCGTGGTAGGAATGGAAGGCTTCTTTGCATCTTGAAGTCCCACCCGAAGTATTAAAGATCGAGAGATTTGTTGATAGACTCATGCCAAATCTGATTTAATCGGGGCAGCGGGTTAGGCCATGGTCAGAAGCTAGTTCAGTGGGATACGGCTATGGCATTAGGTCAACGTGGTTTGACCAATGGGATAAGGCTAATGCACCGGTTGGCGGGATAGCCCTATGGCGCCGACTCAGTGGGATAGTGAAACACAATGTCATCGACTGATTTTTTTGGATTTACTGAAGATTTTGAGTTTCTGTTTTGGTTTTGTTATGCTAGGGGGGTGCTACACTACCTTGTTCACCTACACAATCAAAACAACTTGAAGAAAAAACACTTTTTGCAAGCAAAAATGTAAAATTTCATGAGGGGTGAGTTCTAGAACACAAAACAACTTCAAAATTCAACAAGAATCAACATTTTTGTTGTTTTTTAATGTGTTTGGACCTCACACACTCCTTAGAAATCTCACACACTAAGTTCCTATCAACTCAAGACACTAAAAAGCATAAAAACAAGCTTCAAATGCTCCAAAATGACTTTCCAACAAGAAATGATAGTTTTCCTAGTTTTCTGTCCAAACCTCTCACTTCTTCACTCTTTCCTCTCCTACAACTCCACTAACAAAGCTCCAAGTTAAGCTTGAAGCCTTGTGCAATGAGTGGATAACGAAGGAAGACACATGCAATGCAAAAGCATACCTTTTCTCCCCGACAGCGGTGCGAGAGGGGAGAAGGGAGGGAGAAGCAGAAAGGAAGAGGAGAGTGAAGGGGGATGGAGTGGCAAACACAAGGGCACTACAATGGAAATAAGAGAACACCCAAAACACTCTCTTGGAAGAGAAGAGGGAGCTTGTATTCAAACCTGTGCAAACAACAATGAAGACCAAAGTCAACACTTTGGCCTTTTATACAAGTTACCTTTTGAAGGGAGGGCCAACCCTTTTCCATTTTAGCACTCTCCTTCTCTTTACAACCAAAGGCTCTTGGGGCCTTAGTGTGCCAAGGCATATTGCTATTCTTTCCATCTCTCCCTACTGGCGGAAATATCACTTGTGTTAACCATATTAAAGAGCTTGGGACAAACCTGGCATTAGGAGGTGGTCCTAACCGGTTCCCAAATAGTGCTTGTGTTAGCCTCGTGCCTCTAAGGCTTAGGTGATTTGGGGCTCAAACTCCCTAAGGGCCCTCACTCCTTAAGCCATTTGGGGCTTGAACCCCATGAATGAGGCTCAAAACCTGGAGTGGTGAGGCTTAACTTCTATGAGACGCACTTAACAACAGCTTGCAGCTGGAACATACAACCTATGCAAGTTGCCTCGGGATATTTGGGGATCAAACTCCCTGAGTTTGAGATGTACTCGTTTCATGGCTATTTTCGTTGATGTGGCTATTTTCGTGGACATAGACCTGAAATGTGTACGTTGCCTGCGATCTTTGGTCTTGGGTGTTAGCTAGAACATACAATTTGTGCACATTGCCTGGAATCTTTGGCTTTGGGATAGTTGGGGATCAAACTCCTTGAGCTTGAGCTATACTCCTTCCATGTGCACATTGCTTGCAATCACTAGCCTTGGGGTATATGGGGGTCAAAATCCCAAGGATATACCAAGGATCTTGATCTACTTGGTCGACTTGATAGCTAAAATCCTCTTTTGCATTTCCTCTTTTGCTTGGTACATTGTATCAATCTTTTGCATTTCCTCATTTGGCAAGAAACATATTTTGCAAAATGACTATGACTAGAATGTCCACCATGATTGATTTACTCTTCCATAGAAATTCCCTCAATTGCTACTAGATTGATTGCCTTGGTCGTACTGCTTCTTGCTACAATCTCTTTCATAGTGTCCAAACTTATGACAATAGTTGCACTGAATGTTTGACATGTTGGTGGGTGCATTCCCTTGTCCTTAAAATCTTCCTCAATTGGAATGATTTCCTCTTTGTTGATTGTGATGTTGCTAAGGATGATGTTGATGCTAATGCTGACTTTGCTTATGATGACCACTTCTCTAAAATGATCTACCTCTGCCTCTGCCTCAGCCTTAGCCTCAACTTTTGTCTGAAGCTGTGAATGCCTGATCATTAGAATGCCCTTTGCATGCATGAATGGCTTCAGCCATGAGTTCTTCACCAAGTAAGACTAACTGAAGTTCTTCCAGTATCAGAAGGCAATACTCTAGACTAGATTCTCATATCCCTCTCCTAGTCCACATTCAGGATGATTTGAACCATTTTTATTGGATTCATAGTCTCTCCTGCTCTGTTGTGAGTTGATTGTTGTAGTCTTTGATCCGGAATACATAAGCATGACCAGTTTCACTGTTGTTGCAGAAACTCTGGTTGATTTGGTTTCTCAGTGTGAGAATCTTGGAAGTATTCTTGGACTCCGTAGAGAGCTGCAAACATATACCATGCTTCTTTTGATGTCTTGATGGTGTTGAGTTGTCTTAGCATGACGTCTTGCACATTATGCTTGATCAAATGATATGCATACTTATCTTTCTTATCCCATTCTGCCTGTGCTCAGGCAATAGTGAGATTTGCTACAAGTGTGGAAACTCCTGGTGTAGCTGGAGATCCTACTATAGATCCCACTACTACTGGTGTTGTGACAATAGGTGGAGTAGAGCTACTGCTAGGGCTAGATCATCCAATGGTCTAGGTGTAGATCTATCGACATACTCCCATTTGTCCTAAAGTACAAGAATGATCTCTATTCGGTATTTCCATGTGCCGTAATTGAAGTTGTCTAGCTTAGCAGATGCCTCCAGATTGAGATTGCTAGATGTAGACATGGTGCAAGAAATGTACTCAAAGTGTCGTGAAAATCACTCTTTAAATCAACTGCAAAACAATAACTGTGGCAAGTGAAATCTGAACTGTCGGTGAAGATAGAACTGTTTGCTGATCATCTGTGGGAGCTTGACGTTTGGATATGGCAGTTGTAGAGAAATGAAGCTTTGTAGTAGTAGAGCCTTCAATGGAGCAGCTTTGGAGGCCTTGTAGTGGATCCTTCAATGGAGCGTGTGCTAAAGTCTCACATGAGACTTAGGTGTCGGTTGCAGGACGGAAGCTACCTCATTGTAGTTGGAGTCTTTGTTGTAGAAATTGAGCACTGAGTAGTGCTTGTTGCCCTCAAAGAGACAAACCTCTCTAATGAATCGTCTCTCTCTCTCAGACTAGTGAATACTCTCATTCTCTCTTGTAGTAGAATTCAAAGTCTCTCAAGAAACTCTTAATGGAAATCCTCTCTAACTCAGAAAGAAGACATCTCTCTCACACAATAAGAATGAGTGAACTTGTCAGACATGCAATGGATGAAGTTCTCTCAATGGAAGAGAACACTCAAGATCACAATGAATTGAATGAAAATGACAAAATATGAAGAGGGGAGAGGAGAAGAGTGGAGATGAGGAGAGAGGGCACAGCTAGAAAGCACACCACAAATGACTAATTGTACACTAGATTTAGTTGAAAATGTAGAATATATACAAACCCATTTAGGGTTAGGGTTAGGGCATCTAACCCTTTCCTTTATAGCACTCTATAAGTGTTAGTGCTATGCACATATGATAACATGATGTTGAGCGTGATCTCTCAATAGGAATTCGACCCAAACCAGATAATCATGGAGGATGAATTCACCCACACAAAATGATGGGCTCGAAGGGGTTGCCAGAACTGAGGCCATTGCATACAGGTAAGATGACCTACCCACAAAGTCATTTTGTAGCTCCTCTGGTTTGATGTCCTACCCATAATGTCATTTTGTAGCTCCTCTGATACACATCAAACCAACAAAGACCCCTTCCCAAGAAAACCGGCCACATATGCATTGGCTAGGATGTAACATAAACCGAATAAACTGACACACCTCTTCGAACGTGGGAAGTCACTCCTATGGAAAACAAATACACAGCACCTCTAGACAACTGTTTCAATTGTGGTCTAACATCCTTCACTTGCAATCTATAGAGAATCGCATGTTTATTCCCATTCTCAAACTGAGGGGGTGCACTACTAGAAAACCCTATGTATCATGTGTGTGCAAGGGGTATTTAAAAAACCCCTCAACTAAAATTTCTTCCCCAATAAAAATACCACTCTTTACTTATGAACTAAGTGATTTTTTTCTAAATTTGAATTAAAAAACCCCTCCTGTTATTTTAAACCTATTAAATTTTTACGAGAAGAAAAATTAAGATACCCCTCCTTTTGAATGCACATGGTACAATAAAATTTTGTGAGGTGAATGCCCCGAGTTCTCAAACCAATCCTTTCTTGCCACTTCTTTAGACCTGCAAACGACCTCAGCTTGCAATAGTTTCTTGGTTTCATCCTCTTACAGCCTTGTAAAACTTGCCCTAAGTTTCTTTCCCAATAGATCCACATAAGATGTCGGCGTTGGCAACTCCTCCACTACAATGTTCTCCTAATCTCTCACACCAGCCAAACTAATCTCTACCTCCTCATTCAAGGCACCCACCCTCTCCACCTCAATACTCATGTCCTTTACACTATATAGAGTCTTTGAATCCAACCGCGCTATCTTCAGGGAGCTGGGAGGATCCCAGAGATTGGAAGAATCGTGCATGCACAGGGAAACTCAACTCCTCCACTCAACCTTCCGAGATGTTAGCAATTCTCATTTTATTCTCTATAGTCATAATATTATAGTGGGACAATTAAATTACCAATTTGGATCAATAGCATGTCTCATCTTTTGAGAATGATACTAGGTCTCAAACTATGTCAAGCTCTCATTTATGTGTCTCACTCATTTCAATATGTGAATCCTAATTGGAAGGAAAGTTGACATGTGACAATGTTCAACATTTTAATCGTTGGACATGTTTCAAGTACAAAATTTTAGTAAGTAGAGGATTAGTTTGAGGATTTGCATCATGCTTCCGAAGTTGAAAGGGACGTTGTGGAGGGGGAAGGCCATGACGCATTGGGGATGGAAAGGAATCGGATGTCGAGAAGAGGTTTGTGGAGGGGGGGAACGACTTGAGAGTAGGAGTGGAGGGTGCGGGAGTGATTTGCTTGAGTGGTGATGAAGGTGATGATGGATCCATGGAGGGTGAGCTGGATGGAGAAGAGGAGCATGGGGTTGATATGGCCTTGAGCAGGCACCGGGAGCACCAAAGCATGAGGCTGATGAGCAACAAGAGCAGGGGTAGCAGCCATAGCTGGAGCTTGCGGTTGAGGACTGCTGCCTGTCAAATGGGTGATCAAGGCCTGGCTCTTTATAGTCATAGATCTACTTATTAGAGGACCATGTTTCAAGTTATTTTTAGCTCATAAAGCATGCCGAAGTGAGAGGATGAGAGATGCCAAGTTATGGAAACTGAGAACTTACAAAGAAATATATGGTTTTTACATATAAAAAAACTTTTGTTCGTTCGATAGTTAGAAATTACAACCAAAATACATTTGAAAATCCTCTTGCCAAATTCCAATAAATAAATTATTACAAATTCCTCACCTTGCATGTCTACCTCAAGAAGATCTAAAAATTAAACAATCAGCATGCCTTTGCATGAGTGTGGGATATTGTCGTCGACCTTATTGGTGATTTGACAAGATTGCGTAGGTGACACTACCAATGTCTTGGATGCCATGTTTCAAGTCATTTTTAGCTCATAAAGCATGTTGAAGCGAGAGGATGAGAGATGCCAAGTTATAAAAACTGAGAACTTACAAAGAAATATTTATACAGTTTTTACATAAAAAATAACTTTTGTTCGTTCGATAGGTAGAAATTATAACCAAAATACATTTGAAAATCCTCTTGCCAAATTCCAATAAATTTATTACAAATTCCTCACCTTGCACGTCTACCTCAAGAAGATCTAAAAATTAAACAATCAGCATACCTTTGCATGAGTGTGGGATATTGCCGTCGACCTTATTGGTGATTTGACAAGATTGCATAGGTGACACTATCAAAGTCTTGGATGCCATGTTTCAAGTCATTTTTAGCTCATAAAGCATGTTGAAGTGAGAGGATGAGAGATGCCAAGTTATAAAAATTGAGAACTTACAAAGAAATATACAGTTTTTACATAAAAATAACTTTTGTTCGTTCGATAGGTAGAAATTATCACCAAAATACATTTGAAAATCCTCTTGCCAAATTCCAATAAATTTATTACAAATTCCTCATCTTGCGCATCTACCTCAAGAAGATCTAAAAATTAAACAATCAGCATGCCTTTGCATGAGTGTGAGATATTGCCATCGACCTTATTCGTGATTTGACAAGATTGTGTAGGTGACACTACCAACGTCTTGGATGAGTTATGCAACGTCATGGATGACATATGCATGGGGTAAAGCTTTACGTACAAAATTAAAAGTTTAAAATCAAAGCTTGGCTTTTGGTGTGGCTCTTTACAAATGTGTGTCATCAAGTGAGTGAATAAGTATGATGTAAATAATACTTATGTCACCTAGGCCTCCTTGGAAGCATGTACACAATGGAATATCTAACACATGTTAAGTCGGAGGTCAATGGTAAACAAATCTCCATTGTATAGTCCAAACCTATTCTAAATTAAACTAAGGTGAAAAAAAAAGTAAAACGTAAAAGAACGGAAAAAATAAATCCATTAAGAAATGACACATAAGCAACAAACAAGAAAGTTGTTAAGCATGCAATAAACAACGTGATAGTCGGAAAAGGTGAAAATTTCATAGTCCAATACGGTGAAAATTTCACTAGGCATGCCAAAGGAGATGGGACAACCTCACCGTTAGATTAGGAGAGTGACCTCATTGATGATTTGGTAGGTGATGCTATAAGAATTTGAAATTGAGAATAATACGTAGATCTATGACTATGAAGAGCCAGGCCTTGATCACCCATTCGACAGGCAGTCCTCAACCGCAAGCTCCAGCTATGGCTGCCGCCCCTGCTCTTGTTGCCCATCAGCCTCACGCTTTCGTGCTCCCGGTGCCTGCTCAAGGCCATATCAACCCCATGCTCCTCTTCTCCATCCAGCTCGCCCTCCGTGGATCCATCATCACCTTCGTCACCACTCAAGAAAATCACTCCCGCACCCTCCACGCCTACTCTCAAATCGTTCCCCCCCTCCACAAACCTCTTCTCGACATCCGATTCCTTTCCATCCCCAATGCGTCGCCGCCTTCCCTCCTCCTCAACGTCCCTTTGAACTTTGGAAGCATGGTGCAGATCCTCAAGGCCATTGAAGCTCAGCGAGGACTCATCGAGCAAATGATACTCGACTCCCAGGCTTCCTTGCATCCCATTTCTTCCATCGTTTCCGATTCTTTCTTCCCATGGACGCAAGATCTCGCTAACCAGCTTGGAATCGGAAGAGTGGCTTTCTGGGCGTCAAATCGAACAAGTGCGGCCGTTTGTATGCAACTCAAGGCCGGCTTCTGGCAGCCTACCGGTAAGTAAACAAGCTGGTTCTGTTATGTGGTTGACATTACTTGTTTCAGATCTTTCCCCTTCGCACAAAACTTGTGAGCATCCGAGTGGCACAAAATACAAAATGCTAGAGATCTCTGAAGTAGCTGCTGAGACCTCTTGAATTCGCATTTTCCCAGCTGACATTTCTACAGAAGGAGATCCTGATGAGGAGATTGAAGGACACAGCGCTTTTTTTGGCATTCGCCAATCCGAATTTCGGTCGATTCTGCCGTTTCGTGACCCTGAGCGTCTCAAGATATTCACTGCTCGTCTTGACGGCATTGAGGATGCAGTTTGTATGGTGGTTAACACGTTTGAAGAACTGGAAGGCTTTAATTTACAGGTCTCTGCTTTCAAGACTCCGATCAGATATGTGGGTCCTCTGATGCCGCCGGAATTTTACGATTCTGTAAATACAAAGCTTACTGGCCCTACTCCCAGCGAGCATTTGGTTAAGGAAGATGCTGCCGACTGCCTGCAATGGCTGGATAAGCAGGACTTGGCTTCAGTCCTTTACATCTCCTTCGGTAGCGTCGCTTCCTTGACGACAGAACAATTAGCAGAGCTCGCTTGGGGCGTTGAGGCGAGCAAGCAGCCATATCTGTGGGTGGCACGAGAAGATAGCCAAGGAGTGTTTCCTGAAGGTTTTCTGGAGCGAACAAGAGATAGAGGCCTGGTGATCGAGTGGGCACCGCAGCTGAGGGTGCTTGGGCATGGTGCAGTAGGGGGGTTTGTGACGCACTGCGGGTGGAATTCGACGCTGGAGAGCATATCGATGGGAGTGCCAATGGTGTGCTATCCGATTTTCGCGGACCAACCATTGAATGAGCTACTGATGACGAAGGTATGGAAGGTGGGGGTGAAGCTAGGGAAAGGGGAGGATGGGGTGGTGAGGGGGGAGGAGGTGGAAAGGGCGGTGAAGAGGGTGATGGAGAGGGATGGGGAGCCTCGGAGGGCAGCACACAAATGGAAGGTGGCAGCTCGAACTGCAGTGGAGGAAGGAGGCTCCTCACACTCTTCTTTGGCACAATGCATCCTTGACCTCTCCCACACTTCCTTACAGCTGAGGAACCCTTCTTTCATCACCCACAACGCTTCTCCTTCTTAAGAGAGCATTCCCACTAAGGAGATTTCGATTATCTAAATGATAGAAAAGCCCAAAATAGGCCGCTTGCAAGGGATTCGCCTCCCTCGTCACTCCCGAGAAGCCCCCCCATTAATGTCAAGAATTTCTTTGATGTTAAGCGGAGAAATAGGGGAGCGTGAACTGTAGGAGAATTTGATCCAGTTGCAAGCCTCTACGAGACTCGAGGAACATCTCAGCGAGGATGAAAGCAATGTCAGAGCCATTGGGAGACTAGGAAGAGCAAACTCAATTGTATTCCCATGTTTTCGTGAGGCTCTTCAACCGTGAAAGCCTCCTATAATATAGGTAAAGCGAGGGAATGCCTCCTAAAGTTCTCACATCAACGAAAATGCCACAATGCTTCTTCATTACTAAACATCATATCACCTCTATCTCCCTCATGCATATGAGGGACTAGCTACTATGGCATTCCAACTAACATCATTAGCACTCAGTAGTGGGTTATAAGCACTTTCTATAAATATATGTTTAGCACTCAATAGTGGATAAGCACTTTCTACTACTCAATAGTGGGTAAGCACTTTCTATAAATACATGTTTATGTACACATATGCATGTACACAAGAGCATACATTCATACAAGGTCTATGTATTGAGTTTCTCTGAAAGCTTCAAAGATGCAAGGAAAACTTAGCCATGATGAAACCTAGCCCTAATCGCAAGCTGTGGATGCAAGCTAGAATGGCTTGTGAAGAAAAAGTTAAATAATCATTTCATTTTAGTCTCTCCAAAAAAAAAATCAAAGTAAAAAAGAGCTCTTGTTGAATGCTCTTGTGTCATGGATTGACATGAGTGCATGCATTTAATCATCAAAATACAATATGTTGAATGCTTTTTTGTCATGTTATTCAACACAACTATTGTTAACCTTGAGGGAATAACGACTAGAAGTGCAGTGTAGAGCAATTACCATGAGATTATTGTGTGCGTAGAGTAGCGGCCCAGCTTTGCTTGTAATATCTAAATGTGTGCGAGG